>NC_079416.1:1323533-1529934 GCF_026213295.1 Gadus chalcogrammus | reverse complement strand
CTCTCGTCGTATGCGGACGAGTCCAGCCGGAGGAGTCCGCATACGACCGAGAGGTCGGAACAGAGCGTTGAATACCTTTCCACCAATTCCTTCAACACCATAGCCGAGATAATTTCCACTGTGAGTCTTTACTTGTTGTAGAAGTACCAGAGAGTCGGGAGAACCCGGCGGCGCAATGAATGAATAAAGACCGTAAACACGGAAGAAAAATACTTTTATTTTTAGGTGACATGGAGAGACGTGAGCGTAACAGGTGTATCAGTTCACACCGCCACCGTCGGAATGTCTGAATGTTTCTTTATTTGAACAAGCACAACCACCAACACTCCCGGAGCAGTGAGCCCAGCGCAGCCTCCCGAAGCCCCGGCGGGAGGCTTGCCAGATCGGGCCCGATTTCCCGCCCTAGCGCGCTACAGCTAGGGTTGCCAGATTGGGCAGCGCGCTGCAGCTAGGATTGCCAGATTGAGCGGGAAATCTGGGCCAATCTGGCAACCCTGGCGCCGAGACGATTTAGAAACGGCGTAAAACTAAAGGCCGATTTATGCTCAGTTACGTAAGCGTAAGCGCAAGCGCAAGAGGCCCTTGCGCGCCCTTGCGCACCCCTTGCGCGACTTCTCACGTCTTGCGTGCGTCGGGCGATTTTTCTAGACATGCGTAATTTTTTACGTAAGCTTTTACGCGAGCCGCGCAGCCTGCAAGGCTGTGATTGGTCTGCTGGTCTGGTTACTACTTCCTGTCTGGAGTATCACATTTCCTGTTTTCATACCGCCATTTTTAAATGCCAGAAGGCAAGGACGACCCGGCAGGCTCATATACAAAAGCATTAACGTGAAGTGAAGTTAACTTTGCTGCCAACACATTATGTTGTTTTAAAATGTAGAGAGATATGCACATTTATACAACCCCAATGATCAACAACTTCATCACCCCTGATCCTCTGTCTGTTGCCATCATTCACTGTGTATGGGGAGAACACGATCTGGCACATAAACAAACCAACGACTCCCACAGACAAAGACCTCATTCTCGAGGTCGTCTTCAACGAAAAACTTTACTCCACATATTACTCCGCCTACTGTTCTGGCGGTAAATTGCTTGGCAACACGCGCAACACGCGCAACCTAAAAGGGAGCATGAATTGCTTTGAGTAAATTTTGCGCAACAACGTAACACCAACGCTGAAGCATGCAGCCGCCTTTAGCGGCCGTGAGACGGGAGTAGAACGCTGCCGGTGTAAATCAGTGCACATTGTTTCCAGTTAGCTAGAATTCTAGCCCATGTTGAAATTAGTGACATTTTAAAACTTTCATTTCTCATCATCAGGTAACGTCACCCTGACACGGTGACGCAGTGACGATGATTATCAAGGTGAAGTACTTCAACTTGAAGAAATATGTAAAGATATCTGAGCCATGTTTGGAAATGTTCATAACTGAAGGTAAGTGCTAACGAGATAGGCAAGGTTAATGTGAAGAGGTGGTTGTCTGAAGGTGCTGATATTAGCTTGAACTTAACTTGTCTAATTGTGCTGTGTGGGTAGCCTGGAAATCCAGACCACATCTAGGGCTACAAAGTAAAATGTGCTTGCGCTACCTCTCAGTGCTTCAGGACCGTTTGGGTAGAAGCAATGTGAGCAGTGTTGCCAACTCTCACAGAAAATAAGCAACCGGGACGCTGAAAACAAGCCCAAAACAAGCGACTGAAGAAAAAATCCCTGTTCCTGTTCTTGAATTCCTATTTTTACCTGTTTTCTTATAGCGTTTTGTATTCAGATGTTCAGATGTAGGGTAAACTAACTCTTGATTCTCTTTTCTTTATATATCTCAGTTCGCGTAAAGTTCTCCATTCCTGAAGACAAGACCTTGACAGTGACCGATGATGGAGGAACTGAAGTCGATGCTGATGTGTTTCCAGAGTTGGTGTGCTTGGTCATCCATGATTCTGAAGGAGGTATGTTGCATATAGTGAAGTATGTTCGTACGCACGCTAAAACACCAACTTGCATGGAGTTGCAATGCAGAGATGTTGCTAGTGAGGAATTGTGGTATTCATGGTTAAAGTGTACTTGAAAGTGTTTCTCCCCCCCCCCCCCCCCCCCCCTTTGCTAGAGTCGCCTGCCAGTGAGTCTTCAGGTAGCCTCACGGATACACTTTCCCTGTTGAGTAGTCAGGGTAGTGAGGTCGAACTTAGCCAAAGCAAAAGGGCATGCTTGGGGGCAGAGATGTTGCAGTGTGTTGCAGTGTGTTACAGCGAAAGATGTGAGTCTGCAAATATTCATATACTGGACAGGCTTAAATGTGTCGGATATTCGCCTTTTTGCTTTACTTTTACTTTTTTGTCCAACACCTGGATGTGTGCACCACAGAATGTTTTTTGCAAAAAGAATAAGCAGGACATTACTCAATGTACAGTTTTCACTTTGTTGTTGAATGTTACGACTATTTTCTAGTGATGCGTGTCTTCGCAATTATTTCAGTTGGTGAAGAATGTTCTGCTGGAGAAGCCTGGTGGTGCAACAGTCCTGAAGGAGTACGAGGACACTGGGAAAATATGTGACAGTTCCAGACGGCAGATGGTGAACATTTTAGCAGCACACATGACAGAAAAAGAGGGGTATGATAGTCCTAAACTTATTTGTTAATCATGGTTCTTCCATTTTATGTAGTACAAAAAAAGCATGTAATATTGTATTTTTATTTGTCCATATTAGGAGAATTCCACAACGACTGACTAAGGAGAAATATGCACTTGGCATCGTCACTTTGTTCCCTTCCCTGCAAGATCCAATGTCAAAGAAAGGCTATGTAAGTTCTATTTAATATTTTGGGGTCCACATGTGGGCCGGTGGCCTCCGAGATCGGGCCGGACAGTAGCCCCCCCCCCCCCCCCCCCCGACGATCGGAACCGGAGAATGCGTCGCCAGAGTATGCGTGCCCCCCCCCCCGCCAACAAACGGGGAACGGGGAGGCAATTAATTGTAAATATTAGTTCATGGAAGAATATAGCATTGTGCAGGGGTGATGTGAGAGAAGGTGTAATTTTCTCTCTTCCAGAGTACTCTGGTCATTCATTGTAGGGACATAGATAACAGAGAATTGTGTTTTTGTTAGGAGCATTTCTATGATGCCCAAAGTGGATCAGGCTTCCTGGCTTGGAGGCTCAAGACTATTCAACGGAAGACCAAATTTCATCCCGAGTCATCTAGTTCCCCTAAGGTAACTGCATTTCATTTTTAACTGCATTTCATTGGTTCTGTACCTGTACTCTGCTACTGACAATAAAGTTGAATCTCATCTAATCTAAGGCTGCTGTTGTGATGGGAGGTGGTCCAACACTCGTCAGGGACAACAGTCAAGAAGATCAGCTTCAGGATGAGCAATGCAAAGAGGCCATTTCCTTGATGACTCATACCAACGAGCGTGACACCATCTTCCAGAAGATGCAAGAAACCTTCCATTTCCGGCAGGGGCTCATCCACAATCCTGAAACCTCGGCATCAGTTCTGTCCATGTTCCCAAGACTTTTGGACACAAAAGGATTGGTAAGTCTGTAAATGCTACAAGTGAAATATTCTGCTTTTCGACTGCCTTATTCTCAATTGTCATTTGTGTTATCTTCCAGGTTCTTCAAGACTTCAGCCTTCTCTTCGGAGCAGAAACAGCAGCCAGACTTCTGGAAAGGTGGCCCTCATACAAACCAAAGTTGATAAAAGAAGCCGCTGCCCTGGTACAGACCCCGTTATTGCAACGCCTTTTACAATCTGCCAGAGGGGAACAAGTGGAGTCATCTCCAGATTACTACCCAGGTAAATGTTCATTGGTTTAAGCATGCCAATAAGTGAATGTGTTAAATGGCAGTGTTAAGGGTGGAGTTATAGATGCTTAAGAGTTTGTAAATGGATATATATGTATACACCAACTTTTAAACCACTCAAACCATACCATTTTCCAAGCTCATGTCCTCTAGATGTGAATAAACATGCAAAGACAGATATCACACCTTCCACCTATGTCATGTTCCTACAATGTATTTCCAATGTATTGTAACGCATTGATTTTCAATGTAAATCTATAATTCATGTTCAGCAGGGTCAGACCTTCATTTAAAAAAAAAAAAAAAGTTGTTTTTTGTGGAAGGGGTTGCACGATAAGGCCCCCGTAGCTCACGGCCTAATTACTCATAAAACACGATCTCATTATCATCCCTTATTCTGGATTTTTATATATAACTTCACCAAAACAGGTTGGGACAGCGATATGTCCACTTTACTCCTCCTGTTACACATCCTGTCACCTCAGCCAGCTGGGAGGAAAAGGGGTCACAAGATCAGTGCAAGGGATGCCATTGACCACCTGGTCGTTTTTCACAAGGTTTGTAATTCCGGTACAAAAACTGCTTTGAATTGTGGTTTGATTTATACTTGAATACTTATTATAGTTACTGCATGATGTATAGGTGTTACATTTGTAGGACACTACTTGGCTCTAGTGGGGCCTTGGTTCAACACCTTAAACTGTTACATGGGTTGTATCCTGGCAAAAAGTTAAATTTAATATGTGCTCAGGATGGTTGTTGCTTAGAATTTAGAAGTTACTCTGGTTTCCGCAAACACCTGAAACGTGTACACTGCAACATTAATGTGACTGAACCAGGTTTGACAGATGAACCCCAACCTAGCACATCTTTAGGTACGCCGGCTCTGCCTTCAGATGGATGTGCCCCCTCTGTCCAAACTTCTGACTTGAATCCTGACTTAATCAATGAAAGGGAATGTTCTTTAGATTCAAAACATATGTGTGCTTCTGTTATTGCGAAGTTGCAGGGTAGTGGTGTGGCAAATACTGTTATTTTGTCAGTTGTAGAAATGATGGAGGAATGTTTAAATTATATCCACACTTCAATAAAGCGTCAGGTCTTAGAGGTCGTGCCAGAGGGTAACCCGAGCAGAAGTGCAGTAGAGGAAGTGTTAGAACATTTGGAGAACCCTTTTGCTGATCTCAACACCGATAGCAAATGGAAAAAATATTTTAATTCCAAATGGGGAGTTGTACAACCTGTAGAGGTGCATTTAGGAGTAAGATACGATTCTAAGATAAACAGAATTTCTGGAAATTACGAACAGGTACCAGTTAACGACACTTTCATCTCAACCTTTGTTTAAAACGCTAGAGTTTATTTTCAAAAACAAAATGATATGCAGCCATATTCAATCTTCTAAATTCAGTGATCTATATTCTGACTTCTGTGATGGCTCTTATTTTAAGAGTAATCAGCTGTTCTAGCTGTCCCTAGATTCAGGTTTATTATGACGATTTTGAAACGGCTAACCCTTTAGGTTCTAAGGCGGGGTTGCATAAGCTTGGATGTTTATATTTTACACTCCGAAATCTTCCACCTCATCTCAATTAATCTTTGATGAATATACATCTAATATCTTTGTTCCACTCACAAGATGCTAAGAAGTACAGCTTAGACAAAATACTCAAGCCTTTTATAGATGATGTGAAAAAACTTGAGGTTTATGGGATGGAAGTGTCTTTCACAAAAGAGCGCCTCTATGGCACAATATCACAGATTACAGGTGATAATTTGGGTTTAAATGGTATCCTTGGGTATGTGGAGTCTTTTAGTGCCACCTATTATTGTAGGTTTTGTGTTACAGACAAGGCCACAGCTCAGAGTGTATTTTGTGAACATGATCCTAGAGTCATTTTGCGATCTAAAGAACTGAATGAACAGCACTACACACATCTTGAGAATACTGGTGATGGTTCATGTTATGGCATCAAACGCAACAGCATTCTTAATGAGTTACGGTATTTCAGTGTTGTAGATAATGTTGTCGTTGATATAATGCATGACCTCCTTGAAGGTGTGGCACAATATGAGGTTAAGCTACTGTTTGACTACCTGGCAAAGAATTTCCTATCCAGTGAACACATATTATTGAGAATGTATGGTTATAGCTATGGATACTTGGACCGTAAGAACAGGCCAACAAAGATCAATATTCATGGAAATGGGCTTGGTCTTAATGCCAGTCAAACAATGTGTCTTTTGAGAAATATTCCACTCATCTTTGCCAATGTTGTTCCAGAAAATGATAATCATTGGAATCTACTGTTGCTTCTGCTTGATATTGTGTACATAGTCTTCTCACCTAACATCTCTGAGGGAATGACTGTCTACTTGAGGTCTCTTATTGCCGAACATCATACGTTATTCAAACAAATTTATCCCACACACAATCTTATTCCCAAACATCATTTAATGATCCATTATCCCTCTGTTATTAGAAAAATCGGTCCTTTACTTCATGTCTGGACCATGAGATATGAAGCGAAGCACAGATTTTTCAAATCTAGCATTAAAAACTTTAAAAATGTGACAAAGTCTTTAGCATTAAAACATCAGTTAGCTATTGCCTATCATTGGGAGGCGTTCACGGTTAGAGGTATTGAATCAGGACCAGTAAAAACCCAAATGTTAAGTGAATTAGATGAAGAAGAGCTGGTCTGTGAATATTTTCAACTCGATAGGTCCTCTACTGTATCTTCTACTGCATGGGTGAAATGCGACGGCATTGACTATCACATAGGATCTGCTGTGTGTGTAGATGTTGAGGAAGAAATGCCATTGTTTGGTAAAATTGTTTTAATAATCCTAAAAAAAGAGGCTATACATTTTGTTCTTATTGAGTTAAATTCTGTGTATGTTGAGCATCGCCATGCCTTTCAAGTTGAAGAAATTGACCATATGTACATTGTAAATCGAGATGATTTGCAGCATCACAAGCCTTTCGACCTGCAGATGTCCTATGGCTGTGACTCATTGTTTTATATTGTACCTGACTGCTGCATTTTGTAAGATGGCGTTGCTGCTGAATTTTGTAAGATGAGTCATGGTGCGATTTTGTCAGATGAGATTTAATTAAAAAAAGTCTAATATAATGCATTTCTAGTAAGTATTATTGTTCAGGTTCATATGGAAAAGACCAACTAACATTTTGTAGCATAATATAAAGTAAAAACAACACCTATATTGTCAATTTGACACTGGGTGAAATGTTAAAAAATAACACTTTTGGAGTTGATATCAAAGGAAAGATAACCATAAACTGGTGTTTAAAAATAACACTTTTGGAGTTGATAATAAAGGAAAGGTAACAATAAACTGGTGTTTAAAAATAACACTTTTGGAGTTGATAATAAAGGAAAGATAACCATAAACTGGTGTTTAAAAATAACACTTTTGGAGTTAAATTTAGGGAAAGAAATAACAATAAGCTGGAGTAAATTCCGGCTTGGTGTTCCTGAGGAACTCTTAAAGTGTAACATTTTATCACTTTGTTAGTGTTGTAGTTTATTACACTAATGAAAGTGTCAAATTAACACTTTTGTGGTGGTCCCCATATATACACCCTGAAAGTGTTGGATTTAACTCTTTCACATATATAACTAGAGGGTGCACAATACTGTCTGAAGTCTCTCTCTCTCTCTCTCTCTCTCTCTCTCTCTCTCTCTCTCTCTCTCTCTCTCTCTCTCTCTCATTTGTTTAGTCCACACAAGAACAATCTGAAAAACACTCCCATTCAAAATGCATGGGTTATAATTTGCATCACGTGATACCGGGGGGGTATTCCATCAACCAAGCTAAAGGCAAAGCCGGGCTTATTTCGCTTAGCCTGGCCACTTTAAGCTACAGTTGCGTTCCATTAAGGTGACTTAAGGGAATCTCCGCTAAGTAACCATGGCAATTTATCCAACCAAATGAACCTGGTCGGTACCAGGCTAACTGTCAGGCTTATTTGAGAGGTGTTTCAGAGAATTCCATCTGTCGGAAACAAGTGTACCATCAAAAGGTTCTGCCAAGAACCTCACGACTTTGTCATAAATGAACATATATGGAGTACAAACAGTCTGTATTTTCACTAAGGGTCTAAGATTAAATTATGCTAATAAAATAATTAAATGAATCGCTATCTATCGCTATCATGGATATTTTCTAAAACATTTTTAGACAAAATTATGTATTCTATCAAATTTCGGAACCAGCAGTTGGATGAGTGCTCTAGCATCCGGCCTGTAGTATGGGCAACCCGAGTTCGCTTCCTGGTCAAGATATTGAATTCTTATTGCTGTAATTTCCTTTATATCAGAGAAATTAGGCCTCACAATTGACTTTTTATATCATAAATATGTCTTACAATATCCCTAGAACCCAAATATAACTTGCAAAAACCCATGGTAAAGTTAATGTTAATATTATTGTTACTGATGAGCCTTTGTCACAATGACAAAGACACTGCTGCATGGGAAATTGCAGCCACATGAATTCCATTCAGGTGAGTTTCTCGGCAGGCAGCCAAGATCACTTCAATTGAGAAAAATCAATCAATGTAAAAAAAGTCAATCAATTTAGAATATTCAAAGTAATGGAAAATAAATGGCATGAATAGATTTTTGATTTCTCCAGTAAGCCTAGGTGGGGATTGAACCCCGGACGACCAGGTGCAAGTCTGACACGTTACCGCAAGGCTATCTCCCTTATTACTAATCTATGGTCAATATTATATTTAAATATGTTACGCTTAATACTTGGCAAATTTATTGCCAGGTGGCCTCCCTGTTTTTATTAATGGTTACGTTGTTCCCTTTTTGAGATATTATATGGTTGTACTCCTCATAGACCTCAATAAGCAGCTTCTGTTCGCCGCTGGAGAAGATCCCGCTCGGTCCTTTTTGGACATTTGATGCATGATTCGACATTAACAGTTCTGGGCTGGTTACATATCTCGTGAGTGTGCCTAATCCACGATTACGTAAGCCTGGCTTGAACTAACCTGAGCAAGGCACAGCTGAACTGGGTTGATGGAACGGCTTTAGCCTCAAATGGAACTTGGCGTTAGTTCTAGCCGGGCTTAAATCAACTAAGCGCCGCTTTTGTTAGCGGCTTTGATGGAATACCCCTCGGGTTGACATGTTTGTAAGCCAGAAAGTCAATCTGTGATTGAGCTGAATGGGTCACAGCGTTCACTGAAGAATGGTTCTGGGGATTTGAAGAGTCAAATGGCTGTGGGTAGGTTTGATTAGAGGAGTGTTTTTGCTGGTAGGGTCGCTGAGAATGATGTGGCTGAGGGTTTTGTTGCTGCGGATGGGATTGTTGAGGGTGGGAGTGCTGTGGGTAGGATTGTTGCGGGTGAGGCTGCTGAGAATGATGTGGCTGAGGGTGTTGTTGCTGTGAGTGGGATTGTTGCGGGTAGAATTGTCCAGGGGAATTAGATTTCTTGAACTGATTATAATTTGGGCATGAATATGAAGCATTGGCTGCCTTTACACCTCCAGCAGTAAACCACATGGGAAATGTTGTCTTTCTGCGGTGGTGGGGCATTAGCAATAAACATCTCCACTTTCTCTTTCTGCTTCACAATTTCTTTTGTCCGTTGTTCATAGTTAGTCTGACTCGCCCTGTCCTTTTCCAGTTGTTGTCCGAGCCTCACCAGTCCATCCACTGTAGTTACTCTGCCAGTTCATCTTCATAATCTTCTGACAGAAAGGCAGCACGGAATTTCTGTTGAAAGTCTGACCAGGTATGCGTGTTTAAACATACCACATCCCACCAGTCTCTCACTGTTCCATGTAGAACATTTCTCAAAGTTGCCATCAATTCCTCATCCATCAGCGGATTTAAAGCAAGAAAATCACTACATTTCTCCAAGTACAAAAGGGGATCTGGTTCATCCTCCATCTTTCCAAATGATGGGAACAGCAGTTTTACAGGACATTTTCCTGTTAACCGTGCCCTGGACTCAGACAGAACAGGAGAATCCTCTGGAGTCCGAAGCACACCTGCCGTATCAGTCAGAGCAGTAGATTGGAGGCGCTGCCTATGAGCTTCCTCCAACCGAACATCTTTCAGTGCTGCTGAAACAGGGAGTGGTGCAAGTGCAGATACATTCAATGGGCCCTATTTTAACGGTCTGAAACGCAAGTGGGAAGCGCAAAGCGCAAGTAGCTTTGTGGGCGGTTCTACGGCGCTATCGCTATTTTACAGGCGGATAAATGACACTTGCGTCGCGGCGCAAGTGTCAAAAGGGTTGGTCTGAAGCAGCCTAGTTACCCGTAGGTGTGGTTTGGGCGTAACGTCCAACAAACCAATGAGAGTGCCAGCTCCCATCCCCTTTAAGAGCCATGAGCGCATTTGAATCGGACGAGTTGATATTTTGACAGCGCGTCTGCAGTCTCCGATGAGACAGATGCACATGAACTGCAAATGGCTCAGTTTATTGCCAAATAATATGGCCTAATTCACACATGGAATAAGGGGTTTTCTTCCACAACTTCAGAAATACTGAGTCCTCAAATAAATTTCGGCAAAGAAAACGTATATGATATAACATATGATATGCGGTAACTGTGGTTCTATTTAATGATATACGCAATACATTATAAACATTGTTTCTTATCAGTATTGTATGCTATCCTAATATGCATGTGTCCCCGTGGTAATAGACATTGCCATTGATTGTATTATGCGTTACGTGTTTAGTTTGCGTGTGTTTAAACAGAGCACACACGCGCGCCCGCATTCATTCATTCTTTTTAACACTCACTCGCGGTAAAACAATGTTTTTCACGATCAAATACTCATCAATCCTAAAAGTTATGGGCATGTAGGCCTACACGATGTCTCTGTCAAGAAAATATGTGTTTGCTGTACGGTGTTTGCAGATGCATTGATTTAAAAGTACAACTTATTACCGCTGCATCAGCTGTTCTTTCCCAAATAATTTACCAAGAATGTGCGGCTAGGTAGATGGGAGAAGCAAAGTGTATGCGCGAGGTGCACAAGCAATCCGTATGCATCGCATGCGCATGTATGCATGCGCCCTTAAAATAGCATCTGAACAACGCGCCACTGACTTTAAACCAGGTATTTCCTGGTCAGTAGCGCAATGGTATTCAGAAACTGAACCGCCCCTTGGGGCGCATGATCAATCCCTAATTTACCGGCGAGTGGCGGTGGTGGGAAAAGAACGCTCTGCGCCAGTTGTAAACTAGCAACGACACATGCGCCAGTGACTAAGTCACTTGCGCCGGATGCAAGATAGGGCCCAATGTCTGTTTCATTGTACCCAATTCCTGGGACGTTGTCCATATTTTGGGACAATTTCCACACATCCTCCTGCAGGTGATGAACTGATTGTGCGACTGGGGTCATGAACTCTTTGATGTCCTTTAAAATCTCTGTATGATGGTGTGTTAAGCGCCAGTTAAGGTTTGCTGCAAACTCTCTCCTCAGAAATGTTGACTGTTTGTCCAGAGTTTCGTGCAAATGTTGAAAGCGTTGCTCATATGTTGCTGTGATTTTTTCAAATAAAGTTGTAACCGTTTTTTCAAGGTCCTCCTTGTGTTGTTTTTGTGCTTCCCTTAGAATTTGAAATTCTTTCTCCAAAGTTGCTTTTATTGTTATATGAGTGTCGACTGGTTCCTCCATTAATTCAGTCGTCCATGAAGATGAACAACCATCCTGATCTCCAACTTAATTTTGAGCTACCACTGCCAGAGGAATGAGAGGTTGAGACAAATCCGGGTTCAGTGTAGGGGAGAGCCGGGTCGATTGAAACACTTTTCAGTTAAACGTCTTTTTCAAAGATGAAGTTACGTATACAAATAATTTCAACATGTGATCAACAACTCACATGTGTGTGTTTTCTTAGTTACAAGTGTAATGTAATACATATATTGGATGATCAAGCTGTTTTTTAACTTTGAAAGTAAGTTGACATCTGTTTGTTTCAAACGCCTGAAGCAGCCTATGTGATGTGACGCGTCACATGGAGCTCTATATCTAAATAATATCATATAATACATAGATATCTATATCATATAATACATATTATCACGGGCAAAAGCTGTGTGCGCCTCCAGACGATATTATGAATCACAAACGACTTTGTCGGGTTCTGCGACGTCTCTGGTTCTTTCACTTTCACATCAACCTGAAGTCGACTGAACTGCGCGCTGCCTGCTGCCGGCTGCCCGCTGCCGGGCGATGGTGCCTCGCGGCAACCGGCGGCATGTCGCAGTTCATGTACTTCAGCGAGTCAAAGCCAAAGTTCCTTTCCCCCAATTCCTTCTCAACCATGGCTCAGATAACCCCCACAACAGTATCGCTGTGGAAATACAAGACACGTCAAAGAACCGACAAGAAACACTTGCGTTACAGTGTGTGTATTCAAACGCACACATGTGGCGCTCGCACGGTCGAGTCTCATTGGCGGGCCAATGTCTCTGGGCGGGCCAGGCAGAGTAAGGGGAGGAGCATGATGACGTTTAGGACGTCATCATGCTTGATGACGTCCTAAACACAGACATTCCAAATCAGCGCACTTGAGCCTCAGTTTTTTCAAAGGCGAGCAGAACATCTAGTGCTCGTTTTACACCAAACGCAAGTTTTAGCCACTGGGGGATCATAGGCAGGCTAGGGGAACTCATATTTCTGTTAGAAAACCTCATATAGTGAGATTTTCATGTCATGGAACCTTTAAACCTTTTTTACCTCTAAACTTCAAAACTCTGACATTGCACACTTTAACACAGGTTTAATTACTAATTCATCTGTCGTATAGTCATATTATTATGGCATGAAACAAAAAACACAACTATATATTACAAAAAAACTACCGCAGGAAGGATTTTAGTTAGCGCTCTCGCAAACAGGTTTGGGGGATAACATTTGAACGGTGGGACGTCATTACACGAAATTCGTGGGGTTGTTCAGTCTTGTGTGCTGAACGTAGTGACGAAATTTGACGTGAAAGCAATGTGTGGTTTTCGAGGAAATTGCTGTGTTTCAATCGTCCCGTGTTTCAATCGACCCGGCTCTCCCTAACACAAAAATCCATATCTAATAAGGAATATGGGGTTTTCGCTGCAGATGGCTGAGTTTCTCCGCAGTCTTGCTTTGCTGAGGCCATTTCAACAGGTGCTGGGGAAAATAAATCTATTCCTGAAAAGGGTTAATTTGAAGATATTTTTTTTTAATCCCGGGTTTTTAGTGAATCCAGACGTCTGGGGTGCCATTTTGTAGCGGGTTAGACTAAGGCTGAATCCAAATACTTGGTACATACTATTTCTGTTCAGTGTCTACTACTTGACCGTACTACACTTGACTGCGTAGTACGGTCTACAGCTATGCGTAGAACGCCTCCGAACGCTTCCGAACACCGCCGAAATTCCACCGGATGTTTGGAGATGACGTATCTCCCCTCAGATGCCGGCAAAATGACCTTGATAAGTTACCTGTTTTCCGTCTTGTCATCGTTGCTATTAAATTAAAAAAATATTTTTACTTAATTACTTACTTTACTTTTTTACTATTTTTAATGTCTCTTTTTTTCGCCGCTTTCTACTACGTCTTTCTGGTGGTGTCGGGTCAGCCATCTCTTCTTCGTTCGTTACCAGACTCCGGTTGCATTGTGGGATAGCGTAGTGAACTCTGTTGTTTACTGTGGCGGTAGTACTCATCGGAAACGTTTTCCGTACTACACAATGCTTACTGAGCATTCGGACGTGCTATATTTGTGGCGTACTACAAAATGCATACTATATAGCAGTCAAGTATGAGTATTCGGATTCAGCCTAAGGCCCAATCCCATTTCTAGCCCTTACCCCTTCCCCTTGCCCCTCAATACAGAGGGGTAAAACGTTCCCCTAAGAAATGGGACGCCCCTCCATTACGTGGCTTCATCGTCGCTGACTGCGGACAGCTGACTGCTATGTCAACAGAGGCCACGAGTAGGCATGTTTCAGATCAAGCATACGTTGCGTTGCCTCACATAACATAATGAATTAGTGGATAAAAACGTCAGAAATGCTGGCGTTAACTTCCCTATGTGATGTGACGCGTCAAATGGCTTTAAAAACTCGCAGGATCTCCATTGTAACTCCGTCCGTCTGCTTTTCTGTGCATATGCTCTTTCAAATAAATGCAGACATAAGACACTCCCCTCAACATATCAAAACATTGCCATAGGATAGGATAGGATAGGATAGGATTTTATTTGTTGTCATTGCACATGTTACAGAGCAACGAAATTATCAGATACATTCCGTCCAAGAAACATAAAGGACAGTGTGGGGAGACAGGACGGAGAGACTGTCAGGCGCTCGTTTGACAAGAAACGTGCTGCCCTCTTTGGAAAAGAAGGATCGATGGAACCCATATTCGGATCAAGCCACCACAACTACATCGATTAGACTATCTAAATTACAAGAATTTCTATTTAATTAACATGCAGGCCATATGCGATGCAAAGGGGACATTTTTGGACATTTTTGTGGGCTACCCAGGGTCTGTCCATGACACAAGCGTAATGAAAAACAGTTCTTTTTATTTGACTGCCAGGTATCCACCGCCGGGTTACATGCTTTTAGGTGATGGTGGGTACCCCTGCCTCCAGACGCCCGTATGTCTGTTGACTCCCTATAAAGAGCCGGTGATTGGGCAGGTGCAGCAGCGCTTTAATTGCTGCCAATCCAAGGCGCGTTCTGTGATAGAGCGGGCCTTCGGGATGATGAAGACAAGGTGGAGGTCAACCTTGGGTGTAGGGCTCCACCATCTCCTAAAGAAACAATGCAAGTCAGTTGTTAGAAGTCATTTTCTTTAGAAATGTTCAGCTAATATCTCATGAAACATGTTTGAATAGCAGTTAGTGAAATTCATGAAACCACATCACCCTCACCATGAGGATAACCATGGGGTCTTGAATAGATGACACAAGGACTGGTGGGTCAATTGCTGGCCGGGCACCAAGAACCTTGTGCATCAAGTCATAATAGTACCACGTCGCCAGTCACCTCCCCACTTTCAGTCCCCGACCCGAGTTTTGGGAGTCCTCAAATCCTGAAAAAACAAACACACAAAGACACACACAGACACACACAGACACACACACACACACACACACACACACACACACACACACACACACACACACACACACACACACACACACACACACACACAGCAAATACTCAATTACAACAAAAACAATGGTCTCGTTTGGTTGATACATTCATTAGGCAATTGGTAATTGTTTATTTCAAACTAGACACACACCTTGTACTTCTTTTTAAGGTTCTCCCACTTCTTAGAAGCCTGTTGCCTGGTCACTTTCCCCTCCACCCCCATTTCTTCCAGAAAAAGCCTACATCACAGCCAACGTATAGTATAACGACACAGACATCAGTGTTTCCCGCAGGATTTTTTTCAGCAGCGGTGGTGTGGTCCCCGATCCCTGTAGGGGGGTCCGGGGTCATTCCCCCCCCGGCCAAATTTTTTTTGTACCCTTTACATTGGAATGCATGAATCTGGTGCACTTTGAGAGGAGAATATGCACTTAAATCCTATTCAAACAGTCCTGTGTATTACTGTAGATGGGATTATTGGTGTTGTAACTTTGCCTTTTGTGTCTTCATTTACAGATTTTTATTTTTTTGTATAGTAATATTTAAACCAAAAATGCCACAACGCAAATATAATTTGCACAATTTATTTACAGATTTTTGCCTCATGCTTAAACACTAAACATGGTTGCTATGCCCAAAGCATAACTGTTTTTTACATAAGACACTTTGTTCAAAAATGAAATCTCCTGCAACAATGGGCAAAACACATATTTTTAAATTATAAACCTAACTAAAATTTGAAAATAACACAGACTCACACATGCTAATTGAATACCAATCAGTGTGAGCCTTAGCACTACAAATAGACCTCAGGTGAGCTCAGCTCCTTTGTGAGACAGTGAGAGTCAGGGGAAGAGGACAAGAGAGCGATGATAAGCTTGTTATTGCTTAAAACACTTCTTCTTAGTCTTGGGAGTCAAAAAGTGATGAGAAAATTATAAAATAAATATAAGTTATACATAATAGAAACTATTCATGATCTTTTAAGAAGTCCTTAGGTTTTTTCCCTGCATTTATGCTAATGACCACATGCTTACAGGCGATTAGCATAAATCCCTAACTAAAATACGCGATGAAAACGGATTTTATATGGCAATAAAGAACAACATCGGATCTAACAGTATCGATTCATTTTTCAAAGTTCCCGAAAATACCTAGGCTATAAATTCCTGACTGGATATAAGCTCATGTAAAGGCTATGAGTGATCCCAAAAAGAGCGACAACACGCACACACACACATAGGCCTACTACACACACACACACACAATACTAGAGGAAAAACGGCACGGAGGTTGCGGTTTATAGATACAATAAAATGATTGGGCTCAGAGGGTTTTTAACACTGGTGGTCATGTAGCGACACATTTTAGCAACTTACTTTCTCTCTCTCTCTCTCTCTGTGTCTCTCTCTCTCTCTCTCTCTCTCTTTGTCTGTCTCTCTCTTTCCTCGATCTGCCGCTTCACTCGCTACTCCTAGAATCAATGTAACTTTGCAACCGTGTAGGGTAGCCTACTGCCAACAACTGCCACACTTGCTGTGTATTTTTCCTCTTTGATGTTGGTTACGTGACGATGTGCCGCGTGCTGCGCAATTGACGTTAAGCGCTGTACATTTTCTAAAAGGAGCTATGTAAAAAAAATATATAATAATTAGGAGAAGGATTTTTATTGCAGCGGCGGAGAAAATTCAGCAGCGGCGGCGCGCCGCTGCTGTGTGAACATGGGGGAAACACTGGACATTCAGTGGGCTATTGAGCTCAACACAGAAATACCAAAGTAGAAAACAGACGCAAAAATGAAAAGATTGAACAACGTAAGACTCACTCCCACTGTTTTCTGGCGATCATTTTCGATTTTAGGAACTCATTGTCCCTGGTCGCCCTGAAATTAATGAGCCGTCTGGTCTCCTGTGGTGTCCCTGAGGTAAAAGTGGAAAGGAAATCTTCTGTTTGACAGGCGAGTGACGTAGCCTAGGTGGCAGCTTTACCGATATCAAAGCAGTGCGCCGGTATAATCAACCAAGTAATAGTAGTAGTAAGCAAATCCACTGCACACAAATTTTACTTGAAACCTTAACATGTCATGTCAAGGGTTATCGGATATCTATCTCAACAAATAGCGATAGCGGAACACATTAGCATCGGCTTCTAGTGATTCAAAACAAACTTGACTAGTGAATCAAAACAAACTTGACTAGTGATTCAAAACTAACTTCACAATTAAAAACCGCTCGAAAATAGTATTATTACACCAGTCTGCCGTGTAAAGTGCTGAAAATACTTACATTTGTGCGTGTCCTTCGCTTGAGCCATCGCTGCTGTTTGTTTATTTGGCGATTTCGGTTGGCCACTAGAGAGCGCCAAAATCTTGTATGTATAGTTCAACGGTTATTTACTGTTATGTCATGTTTTATATCGAGCTCAGAGATCGCATTGTCCGTGTATGACTTCGAGCCGAATATACAGTCAACTTTACAGCATGAGTCCGAATGATAACAACTAGTAAAAATGCATTTTCGGCCGGATTTTCCTCGAAGCCCTCCCTTTAAAGTGTGGTCCTTGGATAGCTTCGTTTCAAGGGCTACATAGCCTTTTGTCTTCGCCCTACCCCTTAACCCAAATGAGAATTGGGACACCCTTACCCCTTCAAAACAAGGGGGAGGGGTAAGGGGGAGGGGTAAGGGGTAGAAATGGGATGCAGCCTAAATGTAATGTTCTATGTAATGTGTGGGCTGCCAGTCAGAGTCAAGTCTGACAAAGTAAAATAAAACATAACCGAAAATAGCTTAGTTAACCCACACAAATTAATAACCAGGCAGATCAAACAGCAACAATAAATCATAAAGACAATCCAGCAATGCGATTTCCACAAAATATTTGCAAAGTAATTATCCACAGCGCAAACAAGAAGAAAATAAATGCAGCGTGCGTACGCATCAGTCTGTCTGTTCCTCGTTTATTCCATGTTTAATCCATTTGGGAAAATTCCGTTTCTGGTTTTACCACGAACTCCAACAGAGAAATAAGGAAATAAATAACCAGCGTCTCTCGACCCGTAGTAGCAACAACCCACCCAAAACCAAAAATACACACCGGGTACTCACGGTACCGAAGTTGTTTAAGTTAGTCAGTCAGAGTCCGAGTCAGTCAGTTGTGAGATGCTGGTTCCCATGATGCAACGTCCGGTAGGGAAATGAAGCCATCCACAGGCATATCTATAATGGATTGATTCATATTTTAAGGTTCTCGGAATGAGACTTTAGGCGGCTGCAGCAGAAGTGTTGAGACGAAAGATGATATCAAGACATTTATAGAATATTCCGATTCACATTATGATTCTTCGTCATAACTATCCGACCAAACATCCTTCACATTCACTGAGCGAAGATTATGAAAGTCCAGGCCCCCCCTTCCTGCACTCGGGTTCCGACTGGGCCAAGTTTTGGGCAGGAAGGGCCCTCCGGGTCCGACCGGGCCAAGTTTCGGTGCGGGGGTCCCAGTTAGGCCCTAGAATAAGGTATTCAAATTTCAGGGCGGTACGACCTTCCTATCTCAAAAACTGTTTTTCCACCACATTCTGGACCATTAGGTCTTGCAGGCAACACTTCTGAGGGGCTTTGTCCAAATGACAGTCCATTTGGGAAAACTTTTTTTCTCTAAGGGCTACAATTCCAAATCTCGGATATGTCGTTCTCTGGGCCCCGGGAAATGTGTGTAAACATTTCAGTATCCCTAGCTATCTCGAAAAGGCCGGAAAAGGGGCGTGACCTCCAACAGTACAGTAAATGTACATAAGACAGAGGTTAGTTTCTACTCCCCATTTTTTGTGGGATGGATGTGTACATTTGTGGCTTAAGGTGTGTAGACACAGCTGGCCTGTGGCCACGTTTTTGAAGTCTGGGGTCAAAAGGTCAAAAGGAGCCGGCACCACGCCGCTTATGAGGTAACAAAAAGTTCACGTGTATTTCTCTCATAACTTTTTGTCACTATTAAAGAGAGGCCTGATTCTAAGATATGCATGTTGGATGGCTAGGGTGTAGGTCTGGGAAGAACTTCAGGCCAAAATCATACAAGCGAGCCGCTGGGTGCAGGTGCAACGAGATGGAGGGGGGCCTGGACTTTCATAATCTTCGCTCGGTGAATGTGAAGGATGTTTGGTCGGATAGTTATGACGAAGAATCATAATGTGAATCTGAATATTCTATAAATGTCTTGATATCATCTTTCGTCTCAACACTTCTGCTGCAGCCGCCTAAAGTCTCATTCCGAGAACCTTAAAATATGAATCAATCCATTAGAAGTATGAAAATATCTTCCCGGAGGCGTAAGGGGGCAAACAAGGTGTCCATTGACATCTACGTTTCGAGTGCCACACATGATCATATTTGAATATGTTTCGGGGTAGTAATTAGCTGTCGATTTTGGGGGCCTTTATCAATAATGACCAGCTATAGATTTGCTTCCCGATGGAGATTCTTGACAAATTACATGTTATTTAGCATCTACACGTTAAGCTGAGTCCAATGAGATCAAGCTTGCCCTCTTGCCACACCGAGATCATGTCCTAGACCATATGTACCATGTAAAATACATTTGCTAGAGTGTCATGCTTGGTGTCATTGGACTCAGCTCAACGTGTAGATGCTAAATAATATGTCATTTGTCACAAATTTCTATCGGAAAGTAAATCAATAGCTGCTCATTATTGATTAAGGCCTCCAATTTCGACAGCTAATTACTACCATTAAACATGTTCGAATATGCTCATGTGTGGCACCATTGCAATCGCCTGGAAGCGTAGATGTTGAAGGACACCTTGTTCGCCCGCTTACGACACCGGGAAGATATTTACATACTTCTGATTGACTAATGAATTGATTCAGCTATTCCCTCAGAAGTCTGGGGTCAAAAGGTCAAAAGCAGCCGACACCACGCCGCTTATGAGACAACAAAAGTTTATGTGTATTCCTCTCATAACTTTTTGTCATTATTAAAGAGAGGCCTGATTCTCCGATATGCAGGTTGGATGGCTACGGTGTAGGTCTGGGAAGAACTTCAGGCCAAAATCTTGCAAGCGAGCCGCTGGGTGGGTGCAACAAGATGGAGCACTTGCTGAGTCATTTCCTGTAAGCCACAGGTTGAAGCTTATATGCGTCCTTTGAGACCCCCTTTGATATATAAGAGACCCCAAGGCTTACTTAAATGTTGTCGACTCAGTCACCTATTGCATCACTTCCTTTAGGGCTTCGGCCTCCTAATTGATCATTGTAGTATAATTGAATGCCCTCTTTCATATATATGATACCTCCACCACCGGGACGTGGCAGCAATTCTCCAAATCCATATGGGGAGGGGGGGGGGGGGGTGATGCTTGCTGACAGTAGGGGTGTACACTAGACATAAATAGGAAGCAAACTCAGAAGAAGGAATGACCTCTCATAAATATTTATTCAATAAATTGTTTCAAATAACCCTGCCTCGTTAAATCAATGAGCTTGGTGTTTTGCTTTCAAAAATAGGTTATAGAAGAAGTCTAAACTGCACAAAATAAAAACATCCAAGCTGCCTTTTAAGGATACCTTGGAATATCTGTCTATTTTTTAACCATCTGACCCTAGTTTACGACAAAAACAACACAATGGACGGCAGCTCCTTTGCCGCGTGGTTTTTAGAACCATGTAAGGATTAGAGGGGGCGGTCGATAGCAACCACCATAGCAACCATGACGGTCAAGTGACTGGATGCAGCCTCGCTGAAAAAAATAGAATACCACTCGACACACTCAGGAGATTAATGATATTTAAATGATTATGAACATGAAGTCTTTATTTGCATGGGTTTACATTTCGTTCTGTGTAGCATGGAAAAATCGGAGAAACACTCTGTGGCATCCCGCCACGGGAGCCTCGGCCTGGACAGGCCCGGGGTACCGTAAAGGACTGGGTATACCACCCCCACCCACCAGCCGGCGATGGAGAGCAGCCCATTCGGCTCCCCAATCAGGGTGATTGGTGGACACCTGGCCGAAAGCGGAGGGGCCATCTTAAAAGGAGGACCAGCCCAGCACAGCACGGGTCGGGAGGAAGAAGGAAGCGCTCGGGTCCACATGCAGCTAGAGGCCCACGGAGGCCCTAGAGACCGCGAGTGCCTTGGTTGGCTAAAGTTGACTGTTAATAAATGCCCACAATGGCTTTAACCTTCACCAAACGCGTCGTTTGTACCGGTAACCCGGCTCATTTGGGTAGCGGGTTACCACAACTCCCATTCATCACCCAAGTGGGTGCTACTCATTGGTGGTGGTTAGTGAGGTCCCCCCTTCACTGTAGGCGTCTTTGAGTGTTATTAATTATTATTATTATTCATGATTAACCTCTTTTTCTTTTATTCCTAGTCTGTTTTACATAGTTTTGAATGATGACTATATGCTCTGTAAAGTGACCTTGGGTGCTTGAAAGGCGCCTCTAAATTAAATGTATTATTATTATTATTATTATTATTATTATTCAGAATGCATTTGTTTACATTTCGTTCTTTGGAGCACAGATATTTTTATTTATTTATTTATCTTCAGTTTTTGAGGATGTGCTTCAAAGATGCTAATTTTTCTGCAAAAATCCAAAGGAAAAACCCGTTGGCTTTTTGTCAAGGGAAACCAGGGCGACGCTCACTTCCGGGTTGGGCAACATACGTCAGTCCTCCACCACACTGTAAAAACACATATTCAAGTTGAATGATAATGCATGAATTTATTCTTTATTCTGCCATAGAATTTATTTAAGGGGGGGGGGGGGCATACAAGTCTTTTGGCCATAGTGAATCCAGATCTGTTCCGGAGCATTTCAGCACCCCGGGCAACAGCGCAGGGTTGCCAGGTCCTGCAAAAAACGTCCCGCCCACATACCGTTCAAAATCCACCCAAAATGTCCTAGAAGCAGCCCAAATAAAAAGGATATTCCACCTTGGCCAACGTTTTGAAAGTAATAATAATTGAGGGAATATCTGCAGCGAAATGCATTGTGTGTGTGTGTGTGTGTGTGTGTGTGTGTGTGTGTGTGTGTGTGTGTGTGTGTGTGTGTGTGTGTGTGTGTGTGTGTGTTAGTTTAGCGAAAGCAGCGTCCTCAGCAACCTGACGTCATTGAAACATGCGAGCGAGCCGATAAATTCTTCCTAATAACTATAAAACTAAAGATCATACGTAATCACTGACTAAAGATTATGCAAGTAAAAAGTATATTTCTCGCTAGAAATGTTATTAGAAACAAGTTCAACGGTGATGCGGTCCTAAAATAGGCCTATTGCATTTCCCATTCGATTAATAAAGAAACCAATCCCGAGATATCCCCGGACCCATGCAAGTGAACGGAGCGTTCCACGGCATTGAGAAGACCCGTGTAATAAAGACCCATAATATTTCTGTTTATGGCATAGATTTCTCCTCAGATTAGGCTAATTTATGATAATGATAAAATAAAAGTAAAAACGCTCGATCAAAGGCCCGGCCCGAGGATAGTGATGGGAAATATCGACCCGACCCGGCCCGCGGGTCGGGTCGGGTCGGGCTCGGGCTCGGGCAGAGAATCTAAACACTGACTGGAACTACTTAGCAGGGGTCTGGTAGGCCTATATCAGGAGATAATACACACCCTGCAGCCAATCAGAATACGAGTATTCCCCCAGACTGTGGTATAAACAATAAACAAGAGTTATAATCAACCCCTACGCATCAATATTAATGATAACCCATTATTATACGGTATGACTTCTAGATGTCACGTCCGCTCGCGACACTGGACTTGCGAGGCATCGACGCGGACTTCCATTCACATAGCCAAAAACAAGACAATAGATCTATGGTTAGATCAAAACATCAAGACATACAATTCTAAAAATATCAGATTAAGCAGCTACCCTTTTTTCTTTCGCGGTTTGCCTGAGCAGCGCACCTGCATTTAATAGCCTATATCCGTGAATTGTCACAATTTCTCAGAATCAAAGGTGAAAGTAGAAACGGGTGGCCTAAAGCTGTCATATTGTTCACAATTTTTAACAATAAATGTACTGTACGGAGCTCCTTAAGGGACATTAGGGAGAACGCTCCCGCACAGAACCTTAGTTTGGAAGTCGTGCTGGTGACACGACAAATACTTCCAATTGAAATACATGGGTTTGAAATTTGTGCTTGTAAACACGAAAAATTTGAAAATACGTGATCCTGATCACGTTTCAATAGATTAAATAACGTGACAGTGTCACGTCTTTTCGTGAGACCGGGTTGCACGTTAACACTCTACACATTAGAGCCCGACCGATATATCGACAGGCCGATATTATCGGCCGATATTAGGCATTTTTCAAACTATTCTGTATCATTTATAATGGCCGGTAAATTAATATAAAAAAATAAAAAAACGCCCCAAACCCGCTGATTCAGGCAGAGTGAATGACGGAGATTGACGGAGATCATCGGTGTTGTTCATAGCTGTGTTCGAAATAATTCCCTATCACGGATATATTGCACTATATAGGGTGCTCGACATTTTGTAGTGGTGTTCGAATTCTCAGTGGTTAATTTCATGCACTATATAGTGCAAATTTGAGTGCACATACGATGTTCCCTACATGTTACTCCCGTATACCAAAATGCAATGCGGTCATGTTTTTCCGGAGGAGAAGAAGAAGCTGAATAACTGCGAAAACGAATACATTTAATGATGGAGTCTCCGGCTTTCGTTTAGAAATGTAAACAATTTATTTGGGAGTTAACATAGAAAATGTAACATTCAAAATGAATTTTAAAAACCTTGATCAAGGAAATGTAACATTCAACATCAATACAAGCTCCAGCTTTCCTCGGGAGTGCCCGGTTTGTGTACATGATGTGGGCGCATTTGTCTGCGTCACACAAATACCCGGCGCATTTACTGACGCAAATGACGCTTAGAAATGTTCAGCGTAGTGTCCGAATTCTCGTTTGTTCGTTCCCTATATAGTGCACTATATCATAAACACTATATAGGGAATAGTGAGGGAGTGAATATGGAATGATTTCGAACACAGCTCATGTGTGCAAGTGTGTTCATGGTAAGTTGGCAACTGTGACGAGACAGACATTGCTTGAATAACAATTAAAAGAACATCCCCATCAATTCTCTGAAGTCGATAAGCATGACTTAATTCATGACTACCATGTCCAGTTTTGCTGTTGTTACGTGTTAGCTGAGAGTGAAAAGGATTTAAAGGATAACTACAAATAACCAATGTTAGGGAAATCTGTTTGTTTTGTTGTGCGCTTCTGGATTTATTTTTTAAATATATATCGGCCGATATATCGGCATATCGGATTATTAAATACCTAAATATTTGTATCGGTATCGGCCTTAAAAATCCTATATCAGTCGGGCTCTACTACACATGTTAACGCTCTGCAGGGAAGTGGTTTATCCGTATATCATAAAGCATCAGGAGAATCACACACACACACGCACGCACACGCACGCACGCATGCACGCACACGCACACACACACACACACACGTACGTCTGCTTACCGCTCCCAGGCCAGCCACACAGCGGACAGGAACGCAGCCACCTGGCTCCTCCCTAAACTTGGTCTTCAGCAAGCACAGCCAATCGACAACCACCTGGTCCGGTGGGACAGAACCATCATCAAATGGCCAGTCCTGCGAAGAGAGGGACCAATCATCCTCCAAATCAGCCGTCATATGGATTGAGCGAGTTTGAATGTTGTCTCTCACCAGAACCTGTTTTCCCTCCTGTTCCACGGGGGCTTTGTTGTATGTCGCCGTGCAGACTCTGACCAGGGTACACACTCCGAAGGCCATCAGGTCCTGCAAATAAAAATACAAGCACATAGTGCTGTAATATCCCTCTTGCAGATAAATGCGGATTTTAGAATCAAGGCAGAAGTTTTTTACTAAGGCACACAAATAAATTAAGGCTAAAAAGGTATAAGTGAAGGACTGCAATGGAATTATGCTATTATGCTAACAATTGTTATATAATTATTCAATTAAATACAGTGTTGGGAAGGATACATAATGCCCCGTTTACACCATCCCGCTAATGGCCGCTAATGGCCGGTGGACCACCGATGTGGAAGTCGGGGTGATTCGGGTGACATCGGGCTAAAAATGTATGATCGGGTCAATTTATCGGGGTAGCATTTACACATACCCGATAACATAACGATAACATAACGATTTATGCGAGGGAAGACACCCGAAGTGCGTTTGGCGTCATTTGACGTCATTTCGAATGACGCCAAACACGTCAAATGACACGTTTGGCGTCATTTGGCGTCATTTCGGGAGAAGGCCAAGGGGAGACTGGATTAGACTGATATTTATTTATATATTTATTTATATTACAATAGCGATTTTATAATAAGAGAACGCCGGTTCTAAATGGGCGAAGTACCCCTTTAATTATAAAAGTAGGACATCCATCCATCACCCCCTATTTATACCCAAGTGACAGATTGAGGGTCTTCCTTAACACAATCTGGTCACAATCGTTATTTGTCGTTAGACTATCGGTATAATTCGGCCTGCAATCTGTATGTTTCGGGTTACATTGGTTTACATCGGGTCTAATTCGGGTAAAAAATAAATAGCGTAACTCTATCGGGTGTAAATTCGTGTGCATTTGTGTAATAAACGTGCTATTCCGTATGTCTTCCCTAGAGACGTCGGGTGTCTCTCGGGGGTCTTTCGTGTGTTGAGGTTGCCGATATAAAGACGATAAAACACGATAAAGCGCAGAAGATTAACGAATATAGCCGATGTACCCCAGGACAATTCCCGAACGACTTGCGATGTCTTACGTTACACTCCCGTTCTATTCCCGATTATAGCCGATTAGCCCATAGCAACACCTGGTAACCGATTCTACCCCGATAGACCCAAAATTAACAAACATGTTTGTTCTTTGCCGATGTTGCCCGATGTTGCCCGATCATTGAGTTTTTCTTCCCGTTGTCTAAACAGGTGTCAACAGGGCATAAAATACATCCAGTAATAGAATACAGAATATATGTATATGTGACATATTCCGTTACATCACTCAATCTGAGTATTGTATTCTGAATACTTGGATTACTTCCACATTGAATTGCATTTTTTAAGTGCAGGAATGCGGCATCAAATCCTGCTTACAAACAGGTCTATTCTGTTCAAACTGGCTGATGTATTAGGCCCAAGTCTCCCTGAAAGTGCACTATGTTATATAATTCGCTGTAGAGGAACAACGACTATAAGGGTATGTTTATGCTAAAGATATTTGCTATTACATCAACAAAAAAAAATCCTGGGGCTGAATGTGTAAATGCATAGTAATTTTTATGTGTGTTTTCCAGCATACGTTTTATTTGGGTGTCTGTCCAAATATCCAATAGACATTCCATCTCCTCTTGACTCCATGTTGAGCCACGACTCATTTTTACCCGACGATCCGACAATTTGCTGCTAGTCTTGGATTTACCGCTAATGGCTAATCAAACAATAATTCCCATAATGCGCGCGGCTGAGCGGGTGCCTGTTACGTCCAAAGAGGCGTATGCTTTTTAGAACTGGATCGGACCGAGGTGCGTTTGCTTTCACATCTCAAGCGAACCGCACCAGGGTTCGTTTGGAAGCTAACCGAGACCAGCGCTGTTCAGGGAGGTCTCGGCCGGCGAATTTGGTTCGGATCGAAGTGAGGTGGTTGCATCACACCAACGCAAACGTACCGAACCAAGGGACCAAGCTCGTTTAGTGTGCATTAAATGCTGTTGGTGTCATGGTGTGAAAGCACGAATAAACTCATGAAACAGAAGTATCATCATGTACATTCTTAATATTATTATATGCATATAGTGTGACTGTTAGCCTTGGAATTATATGTGTCTGGCCATATCTGTATGGAGGTAGATTTGTGTCTTTATTATGCATCAAACAGAATAGGTTTGAGAGCAAAACTTTCCACACTGCAATCAAAAAATAGATTTGAGAGCAAAACTATCGACACTGCAATCAAAAAATCAAAAAGTTTGGTTTGCGAATCCAAAAGTTTTGCTTGCGAATCCAAAAGTTTTGCTTCCGAATCCAAAGGTTTTGCTTGCGAATCAAAAAGCTTTGCTTGCTGTTGAGCGGAATCTCGTGGGCGGGACCTACGCCGAAATATGTAAGACACGGCTCTATTGGCCAGTCTCGATCGGAGTGACAGCTTATTCATCCCAGAAAGGAATAGCAATTGTCTTTTAAAGTCTGTCAATGATGGTAGACAGGTAACCTAAAACATTCCAGGAACTCTGCCAGCTGCTGCACAACCTCAATAAAAGCTCTTAGCTTTTTAATCAGCTAGGAATCCATATCAAGACAAAAAGTACCTCTATGTCAGTTTAAAGGCCAGACTGACCTCTTCGTCCTCGTCCACGATGAGCAGCAAGTGCTTGGCTTGGCAGAACTCCCCTCCAGGTCTCGCAAACACCATATAGGTGCGATCTAGCAGCGAGAGACAACAGGTTTTTAGAAGGCCATGTGAGGTGTGTATAATAGCATGACATTCCCTGAATGAATTTTACTGAGACGTAGGCTGAAGTGGCTGTTCATTGAGCGTGGAAGAGGTGATGGCTCTGGGACGTTGATGCCCCATTGATAACGATGCTGTTCGGTGTCCCTTCTTAAGAGGACTGGGCCCACAAGCTGTCGGGTCACCCGCTGCACCAAACAAAAAAGGGGTTGTATTTCGCCCAATCCACTTTTGGCAAACAAACTCGAAGCATTATCCAAAATGTCAGTGGGCTGTCACTCAATCACTGCGTGGATGACAACATGTAGATGACAACAGCGGGGTATTCCATCAAAGTCGCTAACGAAAGCGGCGCTTAGTTGATTAAGCCCGGTTAGAACTAACGGCTTGCTCAGGTTAGTTCAAGCCAGGCTTACAGTTATCGTGGATTACGCGCCCTCACGAGATATGTAACCAGCCGAGCTGTGAATGTCGAATCATGGATCAAATGTCCGAAAAGGACCGAGCGGGATCTTTTCTAGCGACGATCAGAGGCTGCTTGTGGATTTCTATGAGGAGTACAAGCATATTTTAACTCAAAAAGGGAACACCTTAACCATTAATAAAAACAGGGAGGCCGCCTGGCAATACAATCGCTGATCTTTTGAATGAATAAATAGTATTAAGCGTAACATAATAAAATGTAATATAGACTGCATATTGGTAATCAGGGAGATAGGCTTAAGGTAACGTGTTGGGCTTCCACCCGGTCGTCTGGGGTTTAATCCCCACCTAATCATTGGTTCATATTCTAAATTGACTGACAATAGTATTTTTCTTGGTTGCCGGCTGCGAAACTCACCTACTATGTCCCATGCAGCAGTGAATTTGTCAAGGCTTATCAGTAACGTAAATATTAATTATATTTGGGTTCTAGGGATTTTGTAAGACATATTTATTATAATTAGAATGCAAACTCAGGTCGCCCGTACTACAGGGAAGATGCTAGACCACTTACCCAACTGCTGGTTCATGATATTGATAGAATACAAAAAATTGTCTTTAAATGTATACACAAAATATCCACGATAACAATAGATGGCAATTCATTTAATTATTTTATTTTATATAAATTAATCTTAGACCCTTAGTGAAAATATAGGCTGTTTGAACTTCATATATGTACATTTATGACAAAATCGTGAGGACTAGGCTTGGTGGAACCTTCTGATGGTACACTTGTTTCCGACAGATGGGACTCTGAAACACCGCTCAAGTAAGCCTGACAGTTAGCTTGGTACAGACCAGGTTCATTTAGTCTGATAAATTGCCATGGTTATTTAGCCGAGATTCCCTTAGGTCACGCTGATGGAATGCAACTCTAGCTTAAAGTAGCGAGGCTATGCGAAATAAGCCTGACTTTGCCTTTAACTTGGTTGATGGAATACCCCCCCGGTGGTATG
Source organism: Gadus chalcogrammus (assembly GCF_026213295.1). NCBI lineage: Eukaryota > Metazoa > Chordata > Actinopteri > Gadiformes > Gadidae > Gadus > Gadus chalcogrammus. Next base: position 1,500,993 of record NC_079416.1, on the reverse strand, counting down.
ACAACAGGTGGGATAACAACAGGTGGACGACAACAGGTGTGCAATCAATATCAGTCTGTATAGGGAGATGGATTTACTATACTACTTACCCTAACAGATTACAGTTACAGGTATAGGAACCAGTACAAACAGATACAAGTACAAACAGGTACAGGTACAAACAGGGACAGACAGGTGCAGGTACAAACGGGGACAGGTACAGACAGGTACAGGTACAAACAGGGACAGACAGGTGGGGTATTATACAAAGCCGGTTTTATCACATAACCGGGTAAGTTAACCCAGGGTTTGCAGTAACCCTAGGTTTTCCGTTCCAAAATGAACACGGTATGTTAGTTACTATATATAAACAAACATATGCTCTGAATCAAACCTGTGCCCTATACCACGAAGCTCGCTGAACATACCCAGGCTTTCTTGGGAAAACCTGGCTCGACAGAGCCGCAACTCGCAATCAGAGTTAAATGGTACCACGAAGCTCACTTTAGATTCAATTAGTTGAACCAGGTTTTCCGCTTTAGGTTCAGTGCGCGTTCACGTGAAAGGGGCGTTTTTTGCGTCATTTTTCTCACCTTTACGATAGATCAAGCAGATGAGTATAAGTGAAAAGATTCTGCATATTGTCTGTAAAAGAACTATGCCAAATGCAGAATTGTTCGCCATTAATCCAAATAGAATGATGATGATTTAAAAATGCATAAGCAACGTCCATCCTGCCTTATTCTATCAGGGAATTCACTTTAAATACACCCTATTTAAGAAATGTATGGCATGTTTTCGGCAGTTGAGAGGTAGCGGCTGTAGCGTAGTGGATTAGTATAAGACCCGAACGCCAGCGACCGGGGTTCAAATTCGCCGGTCTATCATCATGCAATTTACCCCCATAGATGTGGTGCCAGCACGGCCTTGAAAATATGGGTTGAAGTTCGAAATAAGCACAAAAATATAATTCCATAAGCTTAAGTGAATAAGTATTCGCCATATGCATGAGAATTAGGACTTTTTAAGCTTCACATAAATTCGCGTCACTTGGGAGTCGAACCCCCCGCGCAAAAATTCAAGACTGACGCGCTACCTCCACTCTAGCACTCTGTCACTGACACACAATGCGCAACAGTAATCATTGTCTACATAAGGTCCAAAAGGACGATCAAATAACGAACACCCTCTGATGAGAATCTGTATCTCTCATGAAGAACCCCAATTTCGTTGTTTGCACAATGACAATAAAGTCTGAAATCTGAATATCGTCAGACAATGCCAAGGGATCGGTTCTGTCCCGTAAAACCCTTGTCTCCGGAGAAGTGCGCCGGGGTCCACGGGAACACCCACAAATGGTGACGCCATTGTCAGAGGAGGGGCTAGGAAGCTGCGCACGCCGATTTAAGTAGCCGATCTCCGGCTAGACTAAGCCGAGCTCAACATACCTCGCTAACCCTCTAATGCCGCTTTTCCACCGCACATGTAGCTCGACTCGACACGACACGACTCGACACGACTCGACACGGTAGCAGCGCGGGTCCTTTTCCACCGCAAATAGTACCTCCGGGACGTGGGCGGGGTCGTCTGCGCGAAAGGGCCGTGACGTATTTTTGTACGCGACGCAAACAACACCTACGTAACCCACACATGGACAGAACCCACATAACAACAATGGAGAACATCGATGCGATGGTATTCGTGTTCGTATTATTAGCTGGCATGTTGAAGAAGTGGAATATGTTGGCTGCGGCGCTGCTATGGCTGTTACCAGCATGATTGCCATGTCGCTCTCGTGACTTCGTCACACTCTCTGGCCAATCAGTGGCCGGCCGTCTGCCGACGTCACCTTTTAGCATCGGCTCAGCCGCTTGGAACCTAGAGCGAGGCGGTACTAGAAAAAGCAGCCACTTGAGGTACTAGATCGCGGTGGAAACGCAAAAAAGGCGAGCTGAGTCGAGTCGAGTCGAGTCGTGTCGAGCTGGTACCATGCAGTGGAAAAGCGGCATAAGCGAGCTTCGTGGTACAGGGCCCTGGTCGGAGCAGGTTTTGCACAGGTTAAGTTTGGAACATAACCCGGTTTTGGGTATTCAAACCCGCGTTCACCGCAGATTTCATGTGTTCACAATGGCATGCCCTTTTGATGAGTGGCCTGTTGATATCGGAGCGCAAATTATTCGCGCAATCCACCGGGAGCGATTAATAAGACCACGGCTCGACATCTTGGGATATCGGATAACTTTTTGCTGGTGAAATATAGATATATAGATTCTCGCGCAAATCTTTAATATATTTAAATAGCCTTACATAGCCAACACTACCAATCGAGGACCTGGCCTCAGTTCACTCCAGACTATTTGCATAGCCCTCTGTTTTTTGCAAATGGTAGTTTTATCTATAGAGTTGGAGATGCTGAGCGCATCTCAGTCCTTTCAATGACCCATCCACGTCCGGACTAAGATTTTCATCGGCCCATACAAAGAGCAATATTGGCTGAGTACTATGCCGAGAGGCGCTTACAACAGAAAGTATACAATAGTCCTAACGGACTTACATCCACTGGAGAATGTTCGATCGTAGCCGGCGGCTTCATTACAAGCACTAATCCATCTTGATCTGTGAAGTTGATGAATTGTCACTTTTAGGTTTTCTACCCAGTTATCAAAAAAACAACATTTGGAACATATGTGCTGTGTCACGCACACGGTTTGCATGTGTTACTTCGAAGGCAAACAAAATCTAAAATACAAGAAAAACACAAAAACCTAGATTCAACCAGTGTGGTACCCTCACATGGCCCCTGACTCTCTCCAGGTACCCCCTCCATGCCAGGGCGCCCTGAATTTATGTCTATTAACAGCTCCTCCACCGGGGTGAAGACAATTTGAGGGCCATATCCAGTCTGCCGACTGTCGGCCTTTTCACGATTGGTTTAAAAAAAGGGCTTATTTAAATGTATACCAATACGATGGTGGGAAAAGCTTACCAGTTCGTATGTTTTTATACTTCATTTTTACTTGATCTGCTGACCGCTTGGGAGCCAGAGGAAAAGGGTTATGTGGTAGGAACGTTAAGAATGCTTAACTGAGATATTTATAGATTCATGGCTCAAATATTAAGGATCATGCTTTTGACATGTAACTAACTCATTTACGCGGTCAGTGATCCACTGCCAGGCTTTGGTTCTCCGGGTTGCAGAGGCTTTAGCGTTCCCTTTTCTTGTGATAATGTCGATCTCCTCATCATAGCTCTCCAGGAGAACCTAGAGTTCCATTTCATTGAAATAAGCGGCCCGTTTCGTCAATTCGATCAGGGTTTCCAACATGATCCATCTTTATAGGTTTAGCGTGGACGCGCACAACCCTCCCCGTGTTGATTGAACTATTGAATAACCCGTGTGGTGGAAGTTCCGACAGCTCTGGTTTAGTTGGCACAGGGTCAATCAACCTAGAGTTCAGCGTTGACTCTGTGTTTGTTAAACCTCCGTTCGTGGAATACCCCAAGGGACAGACAGGTACAGGTACAAACAGGGACAGAGAGGTACAGGTACAAACAGGGACAGGTACATATAGGTACAGGTACATCAACGTTCAATAACAGCAGTTTATAAGCTTCACAACAACCATGAATGGGCCGCTAGTATGCTATCCTCCAGATGTGCTGAGACAGCTGTTGTACATGCACATCTGCCTTCAGTAGAGATGTGTTTGCCAGCTTTATTGAGATTATTATTATTATTATCGTTTACTGAGACGAGCAACAAAAGATCAAGAACAGTCAAATCAGGAGTTAATGCTTAAGCTATTCAACATATAGAGCAAACCCCCCAAAGAACACACAGACATTAAATATCTATACTTAGAAAAATAAAAAACATAGAGCTGTAGAATCGTTAGCTATGACATCATGTCCGTCATGTTGTTGAGCAGAAGCACTGAATGGTAAGGACATAGAGGGTAAGGATTTAAGATGAGTGACAACAGTGCGCCCCTGCGGCATCTCAGAGCAACGACACACTACAGTGCCCCCTGCGGCCGCTCAGAGAAAGTACTCAACACAGCGCCCCCTGTATCCACTCCAAGCCCCCAGGAACAGAGACAAACCGCAGCGTGTTGTGAAACGACACAACACATCGCCCCCTGCGGCCGTTCGGCGCAACTACAACACAGCGCCCCCTGCGGCAGCTCAGAGAAACATCACTGTGCCCCCTGCAGGCACGCGGAGCAACGCCACAGCGCCCTCTGCGGCCCCGCAAATAAAATTGAGCTCAACGGTATAAGGAGAACGGAACTTTAATATATATATATATATATATATATATATATATATATATATATATATATATATATATATATATATATATATAATTACAATAAATTAATAATAACAAAAAACAACACAAAGTAAAACTTAGAAATCAAATTGTCCTTATTGTGCAGCCTACCTATTGCCCTAAAGCTTTTCCTTTTTTTGACAGATGAGTAGTGAAAAACTAGCCTGGCTATTGCGAAACCAAGCTTCATCGTAGATTACACGTTGCACCTTCTGCAGGGCGAACTCAAATCGCCGGCAGAATGGGCGGGGCTACCCAGTCTAGCGATGCACGTCACTGCCATTCTCTCTTTTGTTGCTCTGATGCATGCGCAGTTGCGCACACATTTCAAATAGCTCCGTACACGACGTGCCCGGTCTTGTCGGGCAGGGAGCCGTGGTTTTGTTTCAACCACCATGGGCTGAATCCTCCACCGCTCATTATCAGAGCCCTCTCTTTGAGAAAACATCTAAGGTTTTCCTGAATTAGAGAATAGTGTGCATTTCAATATCATTGAACGAAAGTAATAATAATAGTCATTCTTTTCAGAATTATCTTTTTTTGTCTAAAATTTGTTTCACATGTTTTGAGGAGGGTATTTATGGGTGGGTGTGTGTGTGTGTGTGTGTGTGTGTGTGTGTGTGTGTGTGTGTGTGTGTGTGTGTGTGTGTGTGTGTGTGTGTGTGTGTGTGTGTGTGTGTGTGTGTGTGTGTGTGTGTGTGTGTTGTGTGTGTGGAGGGGGAAAACATTGGGTAACGTGACTCATACTGGATCTGGTTTGGCAGGATTTCTAAGATGGAAGCAGAGAGGAGAGCCTAGAAAGGCTGAAAGCAATATAATAGACTGACTATAGCCTGTATACTGTTCAATCGTTTTCTGTGAACTTCTGTGGATCTACTTGGATCGCCTAACTGTCTAGCTGTCTTCCCACCCAGGCACTGTTTACAGGTAAGTTCAGTTATACTGTCTGTATTCTGTATTGAACTTCAGGTGTGGCTTTTGCCAAGAATGCATTGAGCAATTCACAACAGCAACAAAAACCATGGGTTGGGATTTAACTTAACATGAATATAGATGGAGATTTATTTTTCTATGCAATGTAGTTCATTAAATTGTGAACCCCACTGGTATATATTCTTCTGATCCCTACTTTACAAGTACTTTACAACTTAGTTAGGAATTCAATATAGTTAGGAGTTTGTGATGTGTTGTGAATACATGAGTGAGCATCAGGTATTCCGGTTTGTTTCTGATTGAAAACAACGGAGAAGTTAGAACAGAAAGTTCTATTTTCTCATTCTCACATTAGTGTTTCTCCGATGGGCCTTATTGCTTCACTTTAAGTAGTCAGAAGTAGACAGAAGTAGTCTTTGAAGCGAGCCAAGTAATGGGATTCAACCTAAGTCTGTCTTTCCCCATATACTGATTAGGACTAACCAGGGTCGGAGGGTTTTTTTGTGCAATGGTTCCACAGCTTTTACCATGATAGTAAGGCCTATCTAAGGCACTGGTCTTGGTAATCCAGACAGTAGGCTAATGTGTTAACAGTTCTCTGGATACAGAAGAAAGGCTCCACCCGCATTTCTTCTGAGATCTAAATATTTGACTCCTTTCCAAACACTGCATCAATTATGCTAGTTCTTCCCTGATCTGGAATTAGACATGGACACGACACAAAGAAACAACATTCAGAACAGTCAATATTACAACCAATCAAATATATATATATATATATATATATATATATATATATATATATATATATATATATATATATATGTTGTTGTTGTTGGAAATTTCTTTATTAGAAACAATCCCTTGAGATGAATCATCTCGTTTTCAAGGAGGTCCTATAAACTACAATATGGACATTTTATCGTACAATTCAGCAAGACAAGACAAACAAAACAAAACAAAACAAAGCAAAACAAAACACATGGACATAGCACATATATCATTGTGTCATAAATCTGTTAAAATGATGGTTATTAAAAACATGAAAACATGAACAGGTGGTCTCTAGATGGGAGGATAGTGTAGTTTTAAACAGGTTGAATGATGTTATGGAGCGAATATGGATTGGTAGATTGTTCCAGTCACAGGGAGCTTTGGATATAAATGCTTTTTTGCCAGATGATGTAGGTGTACTGAAGTAGATTTGTGAACAATGCCTGAGTTGATGTGATGATGTGTATGGTACCAAAAGTTGTTTTAAGCACTGTGGATAATTGAAGTAAATGCATTTGAATATGAATTGTAGCCAGTGCTGGTGTCTTCTTGAGGTGGGAGATGGTAAATTGAGAGTTTCATAAAGGGTGCAGTGGTGGATCATGTATGGACAGTCGAGGACAAATCTGCATAATTGATTGTAAACTGAATTGAGCGGAAGAAGGTGTGTTTAGGGGCGGTCTGATAAATTACGTCTGCATAATCAAGTATTGGTAGTATGAGTTGTTGAACTAGTCTCTTTCGTACTGTAAATGTAAAACAGTTTCTATTTCGGTAGAGAACACCAGTGCTGAAGTTAATTTTCCGGGCTATGTTATCTATATGGCATTTTAATGATAAAGTTGAATCAAGCCAGAGACCAAGATATTTTGTTTGTTCAACTCTATGCAGTAGTGTACCATCGAGGCAAGAAATATTGAAGGATTGACTGTTAGTTTGTGCTTTGATATTCTGATTGGTCCCGAAAAGCATTGTATTTGTTTTTGTTTTGTTGATAAGTAATTTATTTTCTCTGAGCCATGATTCGAGATAATTGAGGTTAAATTGCAATATATAGACACACTGTATGTGTCTATATATGTGTATATGTGTGTTTGTGGGACAACCCTAACCCTAATATATATATATATATATATATATATGTATGTCATACTCGCGTCAAGACAACTTGAACTTCTCTCATGACATCATAAAACATTCAAGATGGTTCATCTTTAATCACAAGTACTATCTTATCTAAATCTGCTTTTCTTTGTATGTTTCTTTATGTTAGGAGGAAACCTGTTCAATACATTACATAAGAAAACAAGTTTCATGGAGAAAACTGCCATTCAGATGCACTTTTGTGTTACATATTCTATTAGTGTTATAAGCATCTGTTATATATATCATGCTCTGGAGAAAGCGGTGAATTATATGACAATGGGCAGAAAGCAGGAGGCCTCTTTCGGCAAGGGTTAGGGTTGTCCCACAAACACACATATACACATATATAGACACATACAGACACAAATACAGACACAAACATGCACACACAAATACACAAACACACATCTGCTTGTACACGCATGGATAGACACACATGTACACACGTATACACAAACATAAATGATCCTCTTCTCTAAAGACGCCCTGTGGGGAAGTTTGATCTGCTTTGAAGTCAATGCACCACAATTTATTTTCTATTTGAATTAATTCATCTAATAAATTAAAATGGCTGGGGAGTGGACCACGACCTTCATCTGGACCTTCCACTGGGCAGATGGCCTGGGCCCCGTTTCCCGAAAGCGTCGTTAGCCTAAGTGGATCGTGAAGTGCGTCGAAAGGGCATCGTAGAGTTTTCACCGCGTTTCCCGAAAGCATCGTGGGGAACGAACGTCTTGAAAACGCTCGTAGCTAACGAGTACTCCAGGGGTGCTCGTAGGTACTCGTAGGACGCTATAAGCATCGTCAGCTATAGCCTCAGTGGCGACACCATCGGACATTCCGTCTATTGGATGCGTTTTATTAAAACGCATTGCGCCTTTATGTTCTTAGTTTGGTAATTAATAAAGATTATTAATTAATTTATTAATAAAGATGTTAAAATGGCCAAAATAAAACGGGACAGTCCAGAAAATGTTTGCGCAGGCAGGGCACTCAAAATGTGTGAGAGAAAGTGGGGGGATTTGTGCAGACTGACATAGGCTACTCATAAAACGTAGCATAAAATAATGTAAAAAATTAAAAAATTAAAAATAAAGAAATAAAATAAATTATAAAAAACAAGCAAAGGAGCCGGCCAAAGGCTGGGATATGGTGGGGATTGGTCACGTTGACGGGAATGTTTAGTGACATGTGGGAGGGTGGAGGGGGTTAAAAAAAAGTCTCAATCACTCTTCGACGCGCATGAAAACCAGCCACGTAGTTATGAGGGAGGCCGTCCTCACACCGATCTTCCTCATCGTCATCGTCCTCAACGTCCTCCGGTTCAAGCAATGCCACCCCAGCCTTAGCTGCAATGTTGTGCAACATAGCCGCCCGTCACACATATCACGGCGCATGCCTTGGCCGGCGAAAACTGGAGCCCTCCGCCTGACATGTGAAGGCATCTAAAGAGCAACTTCCACCTCCCGATCGTGCGCTCAACGATGCACCGGGCCAGACGGTGGGCTTCGTTGTAGGCTATTCCTCATCAATAGGCCTACATACCTTACCCTATTTCCGGAGGTGCTTTTATAGCCAATCAAATTATCAATCAAGGAAACCCTTATGCGGAATCAGATTAAGTCGGCTCTCTTTGCTGCGCAAAGCATGTTTCAGAAATCAGCCCATTAAGATAAATGCAGTTGTCACACAAGCTATTTTTAATTTTTGGTCATATGGAATTATTACAGGGGGGAAAATGCCGTGAAACGCACAGTGCATTCAGGATTAGGACTGATATATGTCGGTTTAAGCCTAATCAATTGTGTTTTAATGTCTTTAGCATTCATATAATTGCAGTCTATTTTTTTCGTAGGCTACTCTGCTGTTGTCCTTGATGGGGATATATTTTAACCCTTTTTAACACAATTTTCCTGCGACATTCCTGCGTCTCCCCCTCCTACGGAGCCCATTTCAGCACCGTGTCAGTAGACAGTTACAATCCTACGACGTCGTGAGTGCAGCGAATGCGCGTTCACGTTAAGAGGAGTTTCGGGAAACGCTCCAAAGAAATTATCGATGGATCGCAAGATCCATCGGGAGAATGATCGTACGAGCGAAGATGCATCGTTATCGGGAAACGGGGCCCTGTTGGGGCCGGACAAAGGATCTTCATAGATGTCTCTAACAGAATACAATGTAATGCTCTCAAGGAGTACATTCATCATATACATCACATTTTTTCCATAAAGCTAACTATACACTTGCTTTAAATATAAGCAAATATTTAACAAACTTAAATTGTCAAATGTGTTCCATGAGTATCATAAAACATGTTTCTGTTAGTTCACTCTACATATGACAAAGATGTTTTAATAGCATTTTAATATCTGAACATTAAACATCGAAACATCTTAACTATGGCGACGCATTAGTGCCATAATTCACTAATGTGATAAAAGATGCATTCGGGCGTATTATATTATTCCACACACACGCGTAGATTAACTGCGAGCGGCCGCGCAAATTACCTCTGCGTGCGCAAAACAGCCTCTCGCGCGTAACAGCCTCTCGCAAATGATGTTCTGCTCTCGCGCGCAAATTTAGTTTTGGCACTATGGGGGAGGGAACCAAGGCAGGGCGGGCTTTCATATGATTGGCCGTTTCTGAAGCGCGATATTTGATTGACTGCCCTCCTCTCATTCAATTCTGAATTGTACAGTAAATGACTGAAACGATAGTTACGTATTGTAACTCTAGATTCTATTGCCGCGTTTCCACTGCAGGGTGCGGAACGGATCGGATCGCAAAGGTGCGGTAGGGAGGGGGCGGTATAGCCCAGGGCCCCGTTTCCCGATAACGATGGATCCACGCTCGTACGATCATTCTCACGATCGATCTTGCGATCCATCGTCAATTTCTTTGGAGCGTTTCCCGAAACTCCTCTTAACGTGAACGCGCATTCGCTGCACTCACGACGTCGTAGGATTGTAACTGTCTACTGACACGGTGCTGAAATGGGCTCCGTAGGAGGGGGAGACGCAGGAATGTCGCAGGAAAATTGTGTTAAAAAGGGTTAAAATATATCCCCATCAAGGACAACAGCAGAGTAGCCTACGAAAAAAATAGACTGCAATTATATGAATGCTAAAGACATTAAAACACAATTGATTAGGCTTAAACCGACATATATCAGTCCTAATCCTGAATGCACTGTGCGTTTCACGGCATTTTCCCCCCTTAAATAATTCCTCTTCACACCTGTGAATAACCCGGGAGACGTCCATGATGAGGAATACAACGAAGCCCACCGTCTTGCCCGGTGCATCGTTGAGCGCACGATCGGGAGGTGGAAGTTGCTCTTTAGATGCCTTCACAAGTCAGGCGGAGGGCTCCAGTTTTCTCCGGCCAAGTCATGCGCCGTGATATGTGTGACGGCTATGTTGCACAACATTGCAGCTAAGGCTGGGGTGGCATTGCTTGAACCGGAGGACGTTGAGGACGATGACGATGAGGAAGATCGGTGTGAGGACGGCCTCCCTCATAACTACGCGGCTGGTTTTCATGCGCGTCGAATAGTGATTGAGACTTTTTTTTAACCCCCTCCACCCTCCCTCATGTCACTAAACATTCCCGTCAACGTGACCAATCCCCACCATATCCCAGCCTTTTGCCTGCTCCTTTGCTTGTTTTTTATAATTTTTTTTATTTATTTATTTTCTTATTTTTTTTAGTTTCTTTTATTTCGTTATTTTTTATTTTTTTTAATTTGTTTAATTTAATTTATTTTTTACATTATTTTATGCTACGTTTTATGAGTAGCCATGTCAGTCTGCACAAATCCCCCCACTTTCTCTCACACATTTTGAGTGCCCTGCCTGCGCAAACATTTTCTGGACTGTCCCGTTTTATTTTGGCCATTTGAACATCTTTATTAATAAATTAATTAATAGTCTTTATTAATTACCAAACTAAGAACATAAAGGCGCAATGCGTTTTAATAAAACGCACGGACATTCCGTCTATTGGATGCGTTTTATTAAAACGCATTGCGCCTTTATGTTCTTAGTTTTTAATAAAACGCATCCAATAGACGGAATGTCCGATGGTGTCGCCACTGAGGCTATAGCTGACGATGCTCTTAGCGTCCTACGAGTACCTACGAGCACCCCTGGAGTACTCGTTAGCTACGAGCGTTTTCAAGACGTTCGTTCCCCACGATGCTTTCGGGAAACGCGGTGAAAACTCTACGATGCCCTTTCGACGCACTTCACGATCCACTTAGGCTAACGACGCTTTCGGGAAACGGGGCCCAGCTCAGTTCCGAGGTCGCGTTTCCACTGCCGACAGTACCCTTGGTGGTAGGCCGGATGTCGATCGCCGCGGCAGCTACGTAAACATCGTAAACAACGTCTTCCTCCCCAAGAATGCAGACGAACGTCTCCACCTCCTTGTTCGCCCAAGCAAGCTTTTTACGCGACTTGTTAATTGTAAAGAATAATAGCTCGAGGCTACTGTTTGTTTGTTTTTATCCCCGCGTCACCCGGAAGTGACGATTCTGTCGACCAATCAACGGAGGGGGGGTGTAGCTAGAATTTCACGGGACCCTTTCAGGCGTCTGGTCTCGTTTTGGGTACCGCAACGGAGGAGTCCCGAGAATGGGGCCGGAACGGGTACGGCAAAGTCCGGGTCACGCCCACTTTTGGCGTTCCGCACCCTGCAGTGGAAACGCGCCGTCCGCCGGCGCCCGACTATATCTGCGAAATGCGGATGTCGTTGAGGCACGCCGCACGCGGACGTAATTGAGGCCCACGCTGTTGGTGGGCGGGGAGTACAAATTTTTCAGTGCTACGGCTCACGCCTAGGGATAACCCAATAGCGATAGCCCTAAAAGGCTGCGCCTATACTCATAGAATCTAGAGTTACAATACATAACTGTCGTTTCAGCCATTTACTGTACAATTCAGAATTGAATGAGAGGAGGGCTGTCAATCAAATATCGCGCTTCAGAAACGGCCAATCATAGGAAAGCCCGCCCTGCCTTGGTTCCCTCCCCCATAGTGCCAAAACTAATTTAGCGCGTGAGAGCAGAACATCATTCGCAAGAGGCTGTTACGCGCGAGAGGCTGTTTTGCGCGCGCAGAGGTAATTTGCGCGCTCGCAGTTAATATCTACGCGTGTGGAATAATATAATACGCCCGAATGCATCTTTTATCACATTAGTGAATTATGACACTAATGTGTCGCCATACTTAAAGGCACCCAGTGCAACTTTCAAGGCTTAAAAATAAACATTCAATTTCTAGTCTTTTTTACACGTAGTAAGTTTCAATAACTCCATACCATTACATACCGACATTTAAGCAGCAAAGATGAGACAAAATCGATAACAACAACAATGCCGCCATTTTCTTTATTTTTTGTAACCTACAATAAATAAAGCAGGCTTCCAGTCAATGGAAAAATGGCTTCTCCCCACCGGCGATTGTTGTTGTTTACGATTTTCTATCAGTTCTCACCACACAACGACGTCTCATCTTTGCTCCTTGAATGTCGATATGTAATAATAATAATAAAATAATAATACATTTAATTTAGAGGCGCCTTTCAAGACACCCAAGGTCACCTTACATAGCATATAGTCATCATACATTTTTTAAAAAACAAGACATTGTGGAAAAAATAAATAAATAAATAAATAAACATAAGCAATAAGAAATAAATAAAACAAAAACAAGACAAAACGAAACAAAGAAAAAAAAAAAATCAAAACAAATCAAATCAGTTAGACGTTGTGTGCGAGTTTGAACAAGTGAGTTTTGAGTTGTGACTTGAAGGTTGTAATGGTGTCTGACTGTTTTATGTGTGGGGGGAGGGAGTTCCAGAGCCTGGGTGCTGAACAGCTGAATGACCGGGCACCCATTGAAGTGAGTCGTGATGTGGGGATACATAGTAGTCCAGCAGAGGTTGAGCGGAGGGAGCGGGAGGGAGTGTATTCTTGGAGGAGGTATATGGTAATGGAGTAATGGTATGGAGTTATTGAAACTTACTACGTGTAAAAAAGACTAGAAATTGAATGTTTATTTTTCATTGAATGTTTACATAAAGTTGCACTGGGTGCCTTTAACACCCACTTTTTCAAATGACAAACAATCAATAATCCTATAATTACAAATAATCCATCATCAATGGATAGTTTGTTATAGTAGATTGTTGCTTTGGTCATGTTGTGGAGTTATTTTAATTTGAATTGGGCTCTGACAAAATGATCTATGATATATTTACTGTAGAGATATGGGTGATGTGATAAAGGGTTTTGACAATAGCATGGATCCAAATGATATGCCAACCTTGCCTGTATTTACTGATTACACATTTACAGATATCTTATCTTATCTAAACATTCACTTATTACTAGGAATACATTTGAAACACTAAAGAGAGCTTAGTTAACTTCAAATGACCTTTTATGTCAAATCTTTATGCTTAAAAAATTACAAGTAGAATAATATTAAAATCTGTGCGTGCTTTTCAAGTGTTTGAATGGAGAGTGGGAGGTGCCGATTCCATTCTGTGGATGGAGTCGTCTCCATGGCAACATGCTGTACAGAGACCTAGCAACCGAGGGGTTGTTTGGTGTGTGTGTGTGTGTTTATGTGTATATTTGTGTGTGTTTGTGTGTACATGTATTTATGTATTGGTGCATGTGTCCCTGTGTGTGTGTGTGTGTGTGTGTGTGTGTGTGTGTGTGTGTGTGTGTGTGTGTGTGTGTGTGTGTGTGTGTGTGTGTGTGTGTGTGTGTGTGTGTGTGTGTGTGTGTGCTTATGGTTTCAGTCTAAATTGGCATGCAGTTTTACAAAGAAAGAAAGCCCTCCATTTTGACCCCCAGCCTCAAACACTCAAACCAGATCTGAATTGATCCAGAACAGAAAAACAAAGACGCACAGAAGGCCCTCATGGCCGGTGCTCTGAGCCGGTTCCCGTGATATCTAACACTGGATTTATCTTATGGTTGTGATATACCTAGTATATCACAATACCTGGTGATATACTAGGTATTGTGATATACCTAGTATATCACAACCATAAGACATGTTTGCCTCTCCTTAACAATTTAGAAAGTCACACATGTCAACGGTAATTTTATGGAGGATTAATGTCATGTGACAGACTGGTACACAATTAAAGTATAATGTACGCATTTTCAACATGTTGCGAAAGTTGGCAGCATCTTCTTGCAGGGCTTTGAACACGGTGTCTGAATAATACTGTAGTTTATGAAAACTAGACAATGACAGCTATTTAAATGCCTACAAGGCATCATTTTGTCTATGTATACTTATTGCCTTGACGTGAATCTGTTTCCTCAATTTCAGGAATAATTTGAGTTAAATAAATGTTTGAGTTGAATCGATTAAATTGATTAACATTAACTGATACAAAGGAAATAATATAAAAAAAATATTGGCACTGAAGCACAAGTAGGCTAGCCTATCTTTTGGCATTCAGCATTCATCTTTCAAAAACGAAAAACACAGAATTATTCCGGCCTCGTCCTTGAGTGATGATTCAAATATACCTTTATTTGAACAATAATGATTTGCAAGCCAGACATCTGCCATCGATGCTGCTAGTAGCCTCCTTATGTTGCCTTGACAGTAATCCCATCGACCTCCGACAGGTGGCAGCACGTCGATCGAGCAGACTTCTGCCCATACAGCTCACTATAATATAGTTAACGTAGCACTGTCTCTCTGAATTCAGCTTATATCTTGGTAGCCAATGGTTTGAGCCACTTCCAAGTCTTCCAGGCGGTACTTTTGTAACATTCTCAGTTCTCAAGCAGATTGAAAGTGAAGCACTATGAGCGCCAGGCTTTATTGCTCACAATCTGATCAAGTCATGCAATTATAACCATGTTATGGAGAAGATATGTGTTATCTTTCACACGGATCCACTTCTCCTCCTGAGTCGTGAATCCTCAGACCAGGGGCGTTGCTAGACCTAGAGTTTTACTGGGGCACAGGCCCCCAACTGCCAACATTTTTTTTTTACATGTGCACAATATGAAATAGATGGATACAGAAGGGTATGTACGAGCTTCAAAATCATTGTCTCTGTCATACTGTAGTAGAGATGCACCGATCAACCGGCCGCCGATTAAAAAAGCCGGTTTTGTATCCAATCGGCCACAATCGGTGACCTGCCGGTCACTGTCGTAATTTCCGTTTTTCGGCCGATCAAACTCACCCGCATGCGCGGTGCGTAGCAGCTCAAGGCGCCCAGAGCGCGGGAAGAAAACATGTCGCTGGTTTGGACTTATTTCACTGTGTGCCAGGACGACCCAAAACACGCTGTTTGTAATGCTTGCAAGTCAAAAATAAGCCGTGGGGGATCATGTTGCTAGGTACGCGTCCTGCGTCCCTGACGCATTAAAATCTGAAAGGACGCACTAAACTCACTATCCATGCGTCCCGGGGACGCATCTAATTTTCCCCATGAAAAACGATACATTGTGAACATTAAACAACTCGTGTTTAATCACAGTAACTGGCCAAAGAAACCTTCTTGTGAGCAGACCAGACAAGCGCTGTTTCAACCCTCTGCGCATCTACTCGGCGCAGACGTGATCCCCTGTACAAAGTATCGCGACATGCTAATTTAGCCGCTACCAAAACAACTAGCTCGTCACCGCTGATTTCATTTCAACAATTAAAAATACGAACTTCATAGTAAATAAACCCACGTTTCCACTGCTCGATGCTGTGCTCATTCGTGTCGATTATGTTGTAACGTTTAGGGGACGTGCTGTCATGAAATAAATGAAACATAATCCGGTGGTGGTGATGAAAACTACATTGAACGGCAGCCGCCATATTGTTATGCCCAAACGGCGCCTGCGCATACATCGCGCTTCCAACGAGATCCCGTTTTTCTCGAGAAACAGGCAGAGAAGAGAGAACGCAAAAATACCACCAAAGAAAAAGATTAAACCTATTGCAGGTCAGCCAACTATTGCAGCTGCATTTTCTGTCCCCACTACCTCTGCACTCCTCCCTGACTCTGATCAGCCTAGAGAGAGTACCTCAACATTGCCTGTACCTACTTCTGCCTCCCCCTCTACTGAGCCTGATGAGCCCACTGCAGAAGAAGTGCCTCAACCTTCTACATGTTCCTCCCAAAAAAAGCGAACTTTTCTGAAGCAGTGGCTCACCACATACAAATGGCTGCGCTTTTCAGATGACAATTTCATGCATTGAGTTTAACACTATTAATTTCATTTAAGAAATAGAATAATAATAAAAAAGAAACACATTTTTTAAACTGGGGAGTCGGGACCCATTGAATTTCTCAGGGACCCACCCAACTCGCCACCTGTGGGTCCCGGGGACTCACTACATTGAAATCCTATCAACATATTATATGATTACAATTATTTCTTAGAAAATCGGTATGGGAAAAACCGGTTTTGGCAGGTCAGACCTCCTTAAAAAACGGAAATCGGTATCGGCCAAGAATTTTGCAATCGGTGCATCTCTATACTGTAGGCTATATTAAAGCACTGGTAAAGGTAAAGACGCAAAGATGGATTCATGAGTACCGTACAATTATATTTATTTAAACACATACACATCTCAAAGATTTACAAATAAGGTAACTGACAAATAAACAAAAAGTCTCTTTATGACCTTCACCTCTTTATCAGGAGAAGTCTACACATCTATATTTATTTAGAAGCTGTGTGGAAACAGCATAATTTTGCCAGAACGACATGTACTAAAAAGGCAAGAAACAAGGTTTAAAACTAATAGAATTTCTGACTTAAGGTGAGGTGGCTCATTGCCACCAATCAACCTGGAAAATGTTATAGAACCATCAAAGCTCTTAAATTAAACTAAATAAGGCCATACACTACTGCATAGAGCCTTTTTAAATGATTATTTTTTCACTATTAAGCTGTATCGCCGCGCCTTCATGGTGGCAAAGCGGTCAATAACGTGGCTTTGACTCACTTTGCATAGTTGCTCCTTTTCAATGGACAAAAGAGAAAGTTGGTGAAGCCTTCCTTGCCCCATGGTTGACCTAAGCCAGGTGTGGAGCCTTCTCAACACACTGAAAGATCGCTCACAACTACAACTGTTTACAGGAATTGTGAGTGCAATGATCTGAATTATCTGTGTCAATGTTGGGATCATTGTTGGATCCAGTATGTTAAATACACCCTGTATATCCATAATTTCCTTTTTTGTGTTAAGGAAGTTTTTGTCTAAAACTTCCTCAAGTTTTGAAGACAGACAATTTTTCATTCATTATTCATTTTCCGCGTGTGTGCGTGCACACATGGTGTGTGTGTGTGTGTGTGTGTGTGTGCTATAAAACTACAGGCTACAGACGCTCAGTATTGAAAAACTGGTGCTAATTATGTGGGCAACATTCTTTAACAGCAATCAAGTTGTCATTGTTTGTGTCAAACAAGTTGTGAATTTGATGTAACGTTAAAAAAGGAGATGACTTACTCTGGGCTGTTTCCAGCTCCCGTGGTTTCCAACGAAACATGATTAACAAAAAAACAAGGAATTGAAAGCTACTTACAATATGCCTAGGTTACATTAATTTCCCCTGATGGCAGCAATTGTTCCACTTTCAGCTGGAATTCACGGTACATCAAAATCACGTGTCTTCTTTAGATTTCAGTTCCCTTTATTTATTCACACAGTTCAGCAGCGGCATTTATTCAGAATCAGAGCCCAAATTAAAGCTGCATCTAGGGCGACTATCACTACCCAGCAGAAAAATAGATGCACTATAAATGGTTTTGTATAGCAGTCACGAACATGAGCATAGTTGTGGAAATGCTGGTGTTAGAAAACAAAGTTGACGGGAATTAAAGTGCTGCACATCGACTGTACAAATGTAGATTATTCATCACAATAATTTTAATTCAGAAATCGAATAGGCTAATAAACTCTGAATTGTGAGATAAAATTCAGCATTCTGATAATAAAGTCAGAATACTTGGATAAAATCCGAATTCTGATAATTAAATCCAGCATTAAAGGTTCATTTAAGAAGGTTCTCACCAGTCATTTGTCGCCTGGTCGCAGTGTCAAGTTTTTTTTAAAGTAGTTCACTAGTCGTAGCGTGCAAATAAATTGCAGTGTCAGAATTCTGAGAATTTTGTCAGCATTCAGATTTCTCAGAATTCTCTTACACTGCAAATTAAAGCGCTACTACTAGCAAACTAGTTTCAGCGTGACTGGAGAGAACTTCCTTAAATTAACCTTTAATGCTAGATTTGCATCAACGCTATTGCGTGAATTAGTATGGTTCTCTTTCATGGAAGCCGGAAGTGGGAGATTCCTTATTTTTTTTACCATTATTGTTTTATTAACAAATTTCTCCTACAGGGGATTGATAAAGTTCTATCTAGACTATTGAACAGAAAGAAACACTTGGTCATACTTTACACACTTTCAGAAGAGTCACGTGGATGAATCCGTAAATAACTGATTTTTTTCATTGGTTGTTGCGTTAAATCTTACCCAGATACAATAGGGCTATTTTCTGATTGGCTTTTATGTAGCCCCTTTCGTTTTTTGATTGGCTGGTAAGAGGCAGGCTCGACTGAAGACTCCCGAGGCAGCAGGAGATGCACTTGATGAATCCTGCCGATTCCATAGCGAGAGCGGCGCTTCTGCAGATGAATTTAATAATGATCAATGGAATTTTACTGGGGCACTGGAGACTTTTACTGGGGCACGTGCCCCAGTAAAAAGGGGCTGACGACGCCTCTGCCTCAGACCATTTTAACACATTCTTCATGTATCGATAAGCTTGGTGTTAGGTCTTATTTAATGTGCCTGACCTCACTGCAAACAGAATAGATAATAGGCCCCTTTGCGTCATTCCTTAACTGAAATTAATGTTGAATTTGTACTCCAAAACCAAAACAATCATGGCGTTAGAACTAGGTTTTGTTTGTGGAAGTCTGGTCTCAACCTTAAAAAGACATTCATGACCAAAAAGGTTGTTTAACACATCTCGATACCAATAAAAAGATTAAGCCCAGTATTGGTTGAGTGGTTTACTCACTCAGATCCAGCCTCAATATATAATCATGTCTGTGAGTGGACAATTTATACATCAGTAGGCTATAAAGTTGATTATAACTATTACTTTAGTGTACAGCAGTGAACCCCAATTAGCGGCCCGCGGGCCAGATCCGGCCCGCAAGAGCAAAATGTCCGGCCCGCGCAGACCCACATGTCACATGTCATCTCCAAAAAAAAAAAAAAAAAATTTTTTTTTTTTTTTTTTTTTTTATTTGCGCGGTCTGCTATATTTTCCCCTCAGCCCACACCATCCACTTGACCGTTGACGTTACTGCGTGCTGACGTAATAACGTGCTTCGTGCGTCACTTTCCCGCTATCCAAAAATCAACGGATTGAAAATTGATGAAAGAAACATGTCATTTGCCATGAAAAGGAAGGTCAACCAGGAGAACCGCCAGTTTAAAACTGAATGGACCGATGAGTATTGCTTTTCTTTACCGGACCATGCCAACGCAAAGCCGACATGCTTAATATGCAAGCAGAGGGTGGCTGTCATTAAATCGGACAACCTGACACAAACTGTTTGCATGCTGCCAGCTTTAATGGAAGTTTCCCAGAAAAATCTGAGCAACGCAAACCAAAGATTGCAAGCATGTTGACATCATACAAGCGGTCAGTTTTAACCATATGCAAAACGGCATCGGCACAAGAGAGCGCAACAGCTGCTTCATTGCATGTTTTCTGGATGCTTGATAAAGCTAAGAAGCCCTTTGCTGATGCAGAGTTCATTAAACAATGTGCAATTCACATGGCTGGTGAAATCTTAAATCAAGAGGAAAAAATCTAAACAAAAGTTGTGGAGCTATGAAAGCAGGTGCCGAGGAAATGTCAGCTGAACACAAAGATCTGTTGCTGCACAACGATGTTCGCTGGCTGAGTAAAGGCCGTGTGTTGGAGAGGGTGTGCGACCTGCGTGATGAACGTGTGTCATTTTTATCCAGCCTGCAGAGCCCAAAAGCCCGCGAATTTCTGGCGGGCTGACGCCAAGGTGTTGGCAGATGTTAATTTTTTGTGACATCATGTCTCATCTGAATCACCTTAACCTGCAGCTACAAGGCAAGAACCACACTGTTGCTGACATGTACGAAGCGATTGAAGCCCTCCAGTCGAAGCTGGATGCTATTTAAACCTAATTGATCTAGCCCTCCTGCATTATCGCAAAAACAGTAATTATAATTAAAGCTAAATTTGCACATAAAAATGGCGAATTAGAAAAATGAAACGACATTTCGGCCCTTGGCATGGCATGTTTGACCAAATTTGGCCCTCTGGAAAAACTAATTGGGGAACCCTGGTGTACAGTGTACAGAACAACTGGATGTGTGCAGTGGATTTCATTATATAACATCATCGTCTATTCATCTAGAACTCCTTCTATTTCTTTGTTTCAGGGTGTTGGTGGAGATAAGCAAGGGCTCGTCAGGCAGCAGCGATGAACTGGTCCGGCCTGGAGAGCCTGATCAGCGGGGTCAACAAGTACTCCACCGTGTTCGGCCGCTTGTGGCTGTCCATGGTCTTTGTGTTTCGGGTCATGGTCTTTGTGGTTGCAGCTCAAAGAGTTTGGGGTGACGAAAACAAAGATTTTGTCTGTAATACGAAACAGGTAAGGAAAAGGTGGAGCCTGAAATAAATGAAAACAACAAAGTCTCTGTGTGCTCACTGTGTGTTATCAACCTTTAACCCAACGGCCCGTTGATAACTACGACCCCCCCCCTTGTTCCCCTTCAAGCCGGGCTGTACCAACGTGTGCTATGACAGCATCTTCCCCATCTCCCACATTCGTCTGTGGGCCCTGCAACTGATCTTCGTCACCTGCCCGTCCCTCATGGTGGTGGCCCACGTGAAGCTGCGCGAAGAAAAGGACCTTAAGTACACCGTACTGCACGAGGGCTCCCACCTGTACAGCAACCCGGGCAAGAAGAGGGGGGGGCTGTGGTGGACCTACCTGCTGAGTCTGGTCTTCAAGGCAGGCTTTGACGCCTCGTTTCTCTACGTTTTGTATCGGATATACCATGGATATGACATGCCCAGGTCACCACAAACACACGCAAACTATTACATTTTATTGTCATATATCTAGATTTAGATATCGATTTTCTTAAAGGTCCCATGACATGAAAATCTCACTTTGTGAGGTTTTCTGACATAAATATGAGTTCCCCTAGCCTGCCTATGGTCCCCCAGTGGCTAAAACTTGCGTTTGGTGTAAAACTAGCACTAGCTGTTCTGCTCGCCTTTGAAAAAACGGAGGCTCAAGCGGGCTGATTTGGAATGTCTGTATTCATGACGTCATCAGGAATCTCAGCTCCTCCCCTTACTCTGCCTGGCCCGCCCAGAGACGTTGGCCCGCCAATGAAAATCGACCGTGCGAGCGCCACATGTGTGTGTGTGAATACACACACTGTAACGCAAGTGTTTCTTGTCGGTTCTTTGACGTGTCTTGTATTTCCACAACAAGACTGTCTTGGGGGTTATCTGAGCCATGGTTGAGAAGGAATTGGGGGAAAGGAACTTTGGTTTGACTCGCTGAAGTACATGAACTGCGACATGCCGCCGGTTGCCGCGAGGCACCATCGCCCGGCAGCGGGCAGCCGGCAGCAGGCAGCGCGCGGTTCAGTCGACTTCAGGTTGATGTGAAAGTGGAAGAACCAGAGACGTCGCAGAACCCGACAAAGTCGTTGGTGATTCATAATATCGTCTGGAGGCGCACACAATATGTTATATGATATAGATATCTATGTATTATATGATATTATTTAGATATAGAGCTCCAGGACTGTAACGCTTCCTTGTTATTTGGATAACCGTTCTGCTGTTGGTGTGATGGCGCATAACACGTCGGACTCTCGTCTCTGGTATTTCTACAACGAGACTCGTATTGGGGGTTATCTCAGCCAAGGTTGAGAATGAATTGGGGGGAAGGAACTTTGGCTTTGACTCCCTCAAGAACATGAACCACGACAAGGAGGAGAAAGGGATCTTTGCCGGGCAGCGCTTATGCACCTCCGCCTCCGGCGGTGGTCCCTCAGCGGGGCTCAAGCGGGAGACATTCGCCGCCAACAATCCCTTTCTCCTCCATGTTGTGGTTCATGTACTTCAGCGAGTCAAACCAAAGTTCCTTTCCCCCAATTCCTTCTCAACCATGGCTCAGATAACCCCCACGACAGTCTCGTTGTGGAAATACAAGACACGTCAAAGAACCGACAAGAAACACTTGCGTTACAGTGTGTGTATTCACATTGATGTGGACGTTGAAGAACCAGGAACGTCGGAGAACCCAACACGGCCGTTTGAGATTCATAATATCGGCTCACACAGCTTTTGGCCGTGATAATATATATTATATGATATAGATATCTGTGTAGGCTATATGATAATATTTAGATATAGAGCTCCAGGACTCCCGTGTGTTCTAGAATATTTACAGAACACGGCTAAAGGCTGTGTGCGCCTCGCCATTGCGATACATCCACTGTAAACAGAGCGCATGGTACCGTGGCTGCAAGCTGCTCAGGGCCACACGCCCACCCTCCTCCTTGACACGCCCACCGAAACAGCGCATTTGGGGGAAGCTCAATGTGCGACTGGCTCGGAGTGGCTGTAACTCTGCACCACGGCTGAATTTCGGGAACGTCTTTGAATACTGTGTTAGTTGCCCACTAATACCTATATTAAAGAATACATAAAATAGCATGTCATGGGACCTTTAAGATTGCATATGTGCGCTAATAGAACATGCTGATATCCAGCACCTGTTTGTTAGATAGAATAGAATAGAATCAAAGATTTATTTGTCATTGGGTTAAATACAGTGTATTTACACAATGAAATGAAGGTGCATAATCGTAAGCATTTTCATGTAATTATATCAGATTGTCATTATATAGTTAATGACATTATATCAGATATTTTTTTCTGTCATTAATCAGATATACCTATCTGATTATATCAGATAGACATTGTTATCTATATGTTATTTTTGTGTCTTTGTATGTGTCTCATTATTTATCTGTTTCTGTGGATTTGTTTTTGGCGGTTGTTTTAATCATTTCTGCTATATCCTGGTTCATCCATCAGGTTGTCCAAGTGCTCCCTGGATCCCTGCCCCAACACCGTGGACTGCTTCATCAGCCGTCCCACAGAGAAGAAGATCTTCACCCTGTTCATGGTGGTCACCAGCGCCATCTGCATCTTGATGTGCTTGTGTGAGATGTTGTACCTCATTGGCAAACGGATTCAGAAAGCCCTCAGGGTTCAGAACTCCATTAACAGGCTCCTATTCGCCGAGCGGCACGAGATCAAAAACCTGGTCCCGCCCAGATCACAAACCCGCCGCCACTATTCCCCTCAGAGCAAAAGTTTAAGCAAGATGGACAAAGCCAAGGAGACCACGACAACCCTGTAGAGGACTCAAAAAACATTGTCCTGCACTCCATGAAAGTACAATTATAATAAAGCAGCTACAGTTGATGGACTGTAAGTCAAATATATATACTAGGATTAGACAATCCTAGTTATCCTACAACAAAGATATGATGGCCAAATGAATCATACGGATAGTTGTTATGGGGAAAGGTGATGGGACTTGTTTTTGACGTGTATTCATGCTATTTTAGACAACGATGGAAGTTTAATGCACTGATGTTCAGCATCTGTCGGCCAATTGCAACCAAACACCAGCCCTGTTCTGACCTTGAAACCAACCAAAGACACCAACCTAAGACTGGAGGAGAAATCAAGCATTTCTAAATGGAAAAAACACTGAAAATTGAGTGGAGTTTCAACTTCCTGATGGACCAATGTGTATTGGGGACAATTCTCAACCTAAGGAATACAATATATCGCAATCTAGGAGCCGTTTCACACCACAGCATCCATGCAAGAAATATATATTTTGCTGTGCTTGCAAAATGTCTTGCCAGAATACATAATTAGTCATGTATATAAGATAAAGTAAAAGAAAATCAACAATACCAAAGAAAATATAAATTGTTATAGTCAGTATACACTTGGTTATTCGGAACTCAGGCAAACCATCCTGACTCATGCACCATAATATTTTCTTTGTTTGATTTTGGGAGAGTAGGTGGGCATACATTTTTGTTAAATATCTATTTTTCTTGGTAGTTTTGTTCAGTTTTTAATTGTCCTTTCAAATAACACAGGAGATGCATACGGTACAATTCTTTGGAACCGGATTTGAACTGTAGGGAATAACATCAGTCACCCAACGTGCTGCTCCCATCGAAACATTTATTTTTGCCAAACTTTACCAAAAGTTATAAATGATTCTTCAAACAATAATTCATGAACTTAATTATTTGTCATTTGTCCCCCTGAAATGGTAGTAATTCCTAAGATTTCAAATAACAGCAGGCAGGTTTTATGTAGCATTTGGTGGATTGGACTTCTTGAGTCCGTTGACTTATGAATAGGTCGATGTGACGCACTTCTAACGCTTTTCAAGTGGCCATAAGTTAGAAAAGCACTGAATGCAGAATACCATGTGTCGTCTATATTATTAAAAAAACCAATGGTCTAGTTTAAAAAAAGTATGAAAGCAGTGCAATATGAATCAACAATATTATTATACAAGACAATTATTGTCAGATTCTTAAAAAGCCAGATTATACTATAACATTAATGTTGTCCGTCATGAATGACATTGGTGGGTTAGGTATGCGGCCTGTAATGTAACAGAGGCTGTATGTGTTGTGCGGACACAAACACACACTGCACACAAAGTACACATTATTCAGTTATAGTCAACGCTTTCCTCTGTATCACATTTTTTCATGATGATGTAACATAATTGGTACCTCTCGATCTTTCCTGCCCACCTGTGCAATGGTTTTAACCAATCCTCTCCTGGTTGCTGAGTCCTCCTCTTCACCAACGGACTGTGTAGCATGTCTTGTAGAGGCGTAGCAGTCAGGCTGATGGATCTGACTCACGCTTATCCAATGGTATCAAATGACTCATACACGCAACCAATTAGAAGCGTTCAACAGCAGCAAAGTAGGACATGCCGTTTTTTCTTTTTTTAGGATGGACCATTTTTGTCATGGAGCACATTTGTTTCGCCTTAAGCTTCAAAAGGTCCCAACTAATTATCCTAGATTTTCTTTTTTAGCCATTCATCCCCTGTGAGGTCAAGCGCCTTTGCTAGAACGTGTCTAGCAATGTGTTTGAAAGTACCATTCAGCTATAAAGAAATTGATGGACCTTCCTAGTTTTATGTCTATATTAACATTCAGTAGTGTAGCATAATTTTACATTCAAAGCGCCTTGCAAATTGAGGCTGAGAATAGTCAAAGCATATAATCATATATGCTTTATATTGTATCTATAAATATATATATAAACATGTATATGTATATTTATATACGTATATATAAACATCTTCAAATTAGAGTCCAAAAGAGAACAAAAATGGGGACAAACATTTTCATCACAGCAGGCATTCTGCTTATCTTGAAACACGAGCCTCCATAACCGTACTTTCCCCGTGTGTGTCTTGGCTTCCCAGTGCCTCTCCTTCTCTCTCTCCCTCTGTCCCCTCTCGTCTGCTCACAGCACTGTTCCCAGACCCCAGAAAGACTTGGATCAATTATGCCTTATCTTTTGTCAGCTTCTAACAGCTGCTATGTCATGCCTTATCAAAAGCACCCTATATATTAACTCACTGTCACAGGTGTCTAGGAAGCCTCCTCCTACTTGTCAGAGTCATAGTAGGCCTACTAAAGTACTTTTAATATTCATAATAAGCCAAGGAGCCAGTATCGTGTCACGGACAGGTTTTAATACTAGTCTCAGATTGAAGGGTAAGTAAGATTTAAAAACAATAATTTTAGTATTTTGTTAGAAATCTCCAAGCCATCCTTAAACTGTTTTAGGGAAATGCTCTTTGAGAATATCTGTTTTGAGTTGCCTCAAATGTGTGTAGTATGTGTGTGTGTTTGTGTGCCTGTGTGTGCGGTCATGACTCATAGCTGAGCATCAGCAGTGTTTTTCTCTACATCTATTATTTTCTGTATGTGACTGCTCTCTCACACTTGTAGACACAGCCAGCACCCACACAGTGCAAACACACGCAAATATAAACCTCCACCCACACTCAACACACAATAATAAAACTGAAAAGAAAAGAAAATATGGAATGCGGAAGAAAGGAAGAATTAGACGTACAGCTCTCTATTAAAAAGAGAGAAGCTAAAAGCATAATTTGTATATGTTTGTATTAATAGCTACTGAACAACAGTATTACAAATATATAGCCTAGCATTGTATAGCATAGCATATAACATTTATTTTTAACATAGCTAGAAGAATACAATATAACAACATAAAATAACTTACCACATAGTATAGTTTAAAAGATAACCCTAATAAAACAAAGAAACAGTTTCTTTAAACTGAAGCAGACAAAGAATATTTGATCCCAGTTTCTTTAATAAATCAAGATTACTGACAGCAGAGGAAGGATCTCCTAAGATTCCTCCTCTGAGAGTACCTTTGTAGGTAAAATGATTATTACAAGATATTACTAGGAGAGGTGAAAAAGATATATAATTTGAAACCCAAGAGATGCAGTTTTTTGTTTGAGTGGACTGCAGTCAATGTTACCTTTTCAAACAATCAAAAAAGACTATATGATGATTGCTTCATATACGACTCTCTGATGATGGGATCTGAGGGATTTTACATATTAGGTGTAAAAACAAAATAGGCATACAACAATAAAATGAGTCGTATATGAAGCAATCATATATTGTAGTTTTGATTGTTGAAACATAACATTGACTCAGTTCAGTCAGTTAAAAGCATCCAATTCTTCAATGAAAGACAGAGTGGTGTAATTCGGCCTTAAAACTCACTTGAGCCTCATGGTCTCTATGGCACATATTAACTATTAATTTATTAATGAAGAGGGTCCCTATCCTACTTACATTCTTCCTTCATCTCTAATTCACTCTTACCGTCTTTGCATCTTCTTCCTTTCCATCTCTTCTCTTTCCATCAGACTCATTCTTCAGTTGCTCGACAGCCTCCTCTCCGTCTCTTCAATCCACTCCTCTCTTGGCTGTATTTGGATTGCTCTAATTAATCAGCCTTAAATAGATGGTAGACCTACATAATTGACACAGCAACAGACACAGCGATCTACTACTTAAATACACAGATGGCACTGCAAGCTGTGTGCGTGCGTATGAATGTGAGTGAGTGAATCGGGTGAATTTTTTTTTTTAAATTTGATAGTCGGCAAGGCAAATAAAAATAAATCCATGTGTGAAAATTGTGTGCATCTATGTGTGCCCACTGTCACCTAAATAATTCAAGAAAGATTCAAATATTTACCCACAAATATTTATTAACATAAATTCCAGCTTTTAATAATAATATATTTGCATGAACCCTGCATGTGAAACACTGTTATTTCCCTCAGAGGACAATGCAGGGTAAAATATCTGTATTTATTGTTTGAGTTGAGTTGATGAGTTGAAATTCATTCGCAATAATATCATTGACATGGCTCTGTAAATGATATTAAGGAACAATGAGTGATGCAAATAAGTGACAGTTATCTACATTTTACCATCAAGATAAGCCACACTGAAACTCTTTGATTATAAACTTTTCTTTAAAAATGTTCCCCTCTGTCCTACTTCGTAATAGACACATATCTCTTACAGAATTTACATGAACATCAAAATATAACCCATAGAAACGGATCGATTATTTTTTGGGAATGTTGTTTGGGAACGTTGCCGGTAAAAGAATATGTTTAAATATGTAAAACAATGGAAACATCATATTTTAGGGCTATCGTATGATTTTGCAAAGTAATATGTTTTAGCATTTATTTTTTGGGTTAGGAATTTGAACATAGGTGAAAAGAGCGCTGAAGTGTTGAGGTGCTATAGGCGACGAACTAATAGCAATTAAAATATTTATTTAGTTTGCTAATTCAAATCTTTTCCATAGTTCTTATTATTCAGGTTATTATTATATGGATGGCAAAACAGTGGTAAAACTGGACAGTGCTGTCATTTGATGCAGTTGTAGGCAATTACAAGCCAAATAAATGTCTTAATTCATCTGTTAATGTGTTCGAATGGCGATCCTTTTTTTGTGGAAAAATTTATGTCAGTTTTGGATGGTCTCATAAACACCTTTTTGCTAAAATAAATAAATGAACACATAAATAAACACGTTTTTTAAATGATTGAGTTATTCTGCATTCTGTTATTATTTTGGTTATAACAAATAAGTAGCCTGTGTCTGCAGGCTTGTGTCTTATTAAGCCAATAAAAATGGCTTAATAAACTAATAACACTTACACACAGAATATCAGAAGTAGTGCTATAGGTAAACCACTCCAATATTCAAAGCAATTACCTTTTTTTTTTTACGAAATCTATGAAAATGTACTTATTTTCAAGCTGCATCACTTTTACTTAAATACCTTTAAAAAATACTCAAATAAGAGTATTATGAGATACATCATGTACAGATATTTTGTATTTCATCTATTTTATAATTTCCATACGCAGCCTTTAATCAAGCGCTAAATCAAACAATGAGCAGTGACTCTTGATAATTTAGTCATTTTAACATGCCAGACATCTTTAAACATGAGCTGGTATTGAACCACAATGAAGGCGACATGTTTGAATTGTGGCTTTAGATAAATGCACTGTTAGTTCATAAAGAGATCCCAAGTCTGGGAGGCATGCTTCCTTAAATATGTATAAACATTACTTTGTCTTGCTGTGTCTTTATACTGTACACAAATCTGGTTGAAATGCTAATGTTAGATATATTCAACTTGACGGTATAACATCAATATGTAGGCCAAAATTGTATTAAATCACACTTGACTATTGTTTTTAAATGTCAATAAAGAGACATTCTCCTTCGGAAAATAAAATCATTAATGTATAATAATATAGGTCATTTGAAGACTAAATAATTTTCATAATTACATATTCAGACCCAAGGACTGACACTGTCAAACTCAATGCCCTTTAAAGGACACTCTGCATGTTGAGTCCTGTAAGCCTTGATATATCATAAAAATGCCATCAATGATAGTCTATGGAAAATATGCTTATTATGGTAGTGAAGCCTAGTATTGTTGGGCGAGGTTGCGGGGGGGGGGGGGGGGGGGGGGGGGGGGGGGGGTTGGAGGTGCAAGCAAAGCAGCTGCAAACTGTAACAATGCCGAATTATTGTGCCAATGTAGAGGTTGGACTCCCTCTCTGAATCACGCCATCATGACCAGGCAGGGGAGTGGTTTTCAGGTATCTCTCTGGGTTTGTCTTATTTGTGCTAATAGCCAGTATACCAGCAAACATACTGCTTTAAAATGCATTATTAATGCATTAATACTAGATTTATAAGTGATAGCTAAACAACTGAAAGTAAATTATCAACAATCATATTGAATAACTGAGAAACAACATATTTCATTATAAGGCTAACAACATTAAGGCTAACAACTCTTAACAAACAGATGTCCTTCAACACAGCACTTTACGAGTCGTGTGTTTCACTTGTCCTTCCATCACTAGCTTGCCTTTGCAGCGTTGCCTTAAAGCCTTTTCATCATTTAGAGCCTTTCTCTCTCAGCACAGCTTCAACAGAACATGTATGCAGGCTCTTCGCAACACTGAATTATACACCCTGTCTTGCTCCAATATTGTTTAAAGATTTTGCATGTTTCATAGAAATTATAAGTTGATTCGTATAAAAGGGAAATTATTAGTCATTATTTGAAGGCATGACCCATTCTCTTCTGCAGATTGGTTATACTTGTAAATACATGTTGCATTCAGTCATATTGCTCTGCCTACTAATACATGTATTAACATCCTTCTCAAAGGTCCCATGGCATGAAAATAAATTGACTATATGAGGTTTTCTAACAATATGAGTTCCCCTAGCCTGCCTATGGTCCCCCAGTAGCTAGAAATGGCGTTAGGTGTAAAACGAGCACTAGGTATCCTGCTCCGCCTCCGAAAAATGAAAGCTCAGATGCTCCGATTTGGAATGTGGCCCCATATGTCGTCATAGAGTGCCAAGTTACCTCCCCTTTTCTGCCTTGCCCACCCAGAGAATTCGGCCTGCCAATGAGACGATGAGCTATGACCGGGTGAGCACCCTGTGTGTGTGTGTGTGTGTGTGTGTGTGTGTGTGTGTGTGTGTGTGAATACACAGACTGTAACGCAAAAGTTTTACACTTGTTATTTGGATAACCGTTCTGCTGTTGGTGTTATGGCGCATAACACGTCGGGTTCTCTGACGTCTCTGGTGTTTACACAACGAGTCTCGTAGTGTCTGTTATCTCAGCCATGGTTGAGAAAGAATTGGGGGAAAGGAACTTTGGCTTTGACTCCCTGAAGTACATGAACCGCGACATGGAGGAGAAAGGGATCGTTGCCCGCGGTTGTCTCCAACCGGAGCCCTGCTGCCCGCTGCCCAGTGCCTCGGCAGCGGGGCTCCGGTGGGAGACAATCGTGGGCAACGATCCCTTTCTCCTCGATGTCGCGGTTCAGTCTACTTCAGATTGATGGAGAAGTGGAAGAACCAGAGACATCAGAGAACCCGACGCAGACGTTTGTGATTCATAATATCGTCTGGAGGCGCACACAGTTTTGGCAGTGATAATATACATTATATGCTATAGATATCTATGTATAATATGATATTATTTAGATATAGAGCTCCAGTACTCCCGCCGGAGCACCCGGAGTGTTCTAGAATATTTACAGAACACGGCCAATAGCTGTGTGCGCCTCGCCATTGCGATACAGCCACTGTAAACACGAGCGCATGGTACCGTGGCCGCAAGCTGCTCAGGGCCACACCCCCACCCTCCACCTTGACCCACCTCTAAAAAACAGCATGTTTGTGGGAAGCTCATTGTAAGACTGGCTCGCAGTGGCTGTAATTCTGCCCCAAGGCTGAAAGTACTGTATTAGGTCCCCACTAACAGCTATATAAAAGCAATCATAAAGTAGCATGCCATGGGATCTTTAAAATGTGGAATTTAGCTGATAGAGTATAATAAATGTAATACATTCAAAATCGCTAATATATAACTGATCATATGATACAAAATACAAAATGTTATGTTATTTTTGCCACAAAAGGAGCCTTTTTGTTAAAGTTAACATTGTCGATGAAATTATTATGACGTTCGGGCCAAATCAATCATCAGTTAGATACGTCCGTCCCTCAAGTATTAACTTAAATTTGAATCCCATTCTGCATTTAACTAGACTATCCATTGTCCAAGTGGTACAAACAGAATTAGCAGCAGCAATATAAATGTATGTGTATTTACATTGATACAAACCATATACCATAACCATGAACCATAAATATAAACCATCTACGTTGCCCAGCTTTACAGTTAGCATTAGCCATAACAACAAAAAACGAAAAGCCTTTGCTGAATAGTGAAATAAACCTTTCCTTTATTTTCCACTAACTTATTATTCCTGGATGCTAAAGGAAATAATTTCTTACAGCAACCTCGAAGAATATTCTCCCTATATTCCCAAGTGCAGTAAACCATAGTACTATAAATAATCTGAAACCCATCTTTATACAAAAAATAATGCTAAATCCTTATTCAGTTGGCTAATTTATTGTTGGTGCATTTGTTTCAGCAAATTTCATTTTTTTTTATATTTAGTGCCTTTGTATACTCAAATATGAAACTTTTCTTTTATTGCAGCAATGCAAGTTAAAATGTCAATCCCCGAGTTGGAACATTTTGAACTCAACATAAGGGTCTTAAGCCTGTGTGTATTCTGATATCCTACACCCGTACCGCTACACACACTGAGATCCAATAGTAAGACCAGGAAAACTGTGTCTGTACTGCACCTCAACCAGAGGACGATGATGAGGATGGTGAGGAGGAAGAAGAGGGCGACGATGGTAAGGGACAGTGCGCCTCTTCCGGTCCCTGGTCGGCGTACCTCAGTGATGACGACCTTGATGGTTCTTTCTCTTTCCTGCTTCCTGTGCACACAGATCTCTGCGCCGGCTTGAACTGCCATGTCACCTTCTTGGTGGTGGACGCCTGCTCCAACGTCGCAACGGCTTTTGCCATCTCGTCTGCTGGCTCGGGAGTCACCTCGTTGACGAACCCGGGGGTGGTTATTACCATAGTTGTAGCCGCAACTGTAACCGTGGTGACATTGTTGTTTAGGTTGTTGCTGCCGCTGGTGGCACCGTCTTCGTCGCCTTCTTCGTCGCCTTCTTCGTCGCTTTCTTCGTGGCCTTCTTCGTCGAGCAGTTCAGGCAGTACTTCCGGCTCGGTGACATCTTGGAACAGGTCCCAGCTGGGCTCAGTGGTGGGGTGGCGTTTCGGATGGACGGGGCCAGACGGAGGCCTGTCGCTGGCACCGGGGACTCTGGAAGAAGGGCGATGGGGGTATGAGTCCGAAGCGTCCGAGTCCCAGTCGCTGTCCCCGGCCAGGGATCCGCAGCCCAGCACCGACATGTCAGCGGCGCCAGATCCAGAGCTGTCCGAATCAGAGTCCCTGCATTAGAGGATAACAATAAGAGAATAACCTTATGTATGGAAATTTAATCCTGATAATAATATACAATTAAATACAAGGTTATCCTTGTTGACATTCATTTAAAAAATGCCTTTTGAATTAATTATCCTTGCACCAAGAGATAGCTCCCTTCCTCTCTCCGATTGAAAGGTGTTAAGCTAGTAAGCATTGGCCATGTCAACTCTCCACAATGATCACTCCCCTAACCTTGTTTCCTTTGTTGATACCGCCCAGGATGTGAAAGTTTCCCTATAAGAATCATGTACACCCTTCGGCTGACTGAAGATGCTTGGTCAATTTCTGCCTGTCTCAAGCGCTTCCCATGATCATCCTTGATTAAATCCAAAACTTTGCTGTCCAAAGGACCCTTTCATAAACACTTTTCAATTAAATATATTTTACACATGAGACTACTTTAGGTAAGATTTCGGCCTTTCAAATCAATAAATAATATAATAAGGAGTTGTATTGTAGCCCTGCAGTCCATTACCTTGTACCGTAGGGTGCAGTTCCTTCTGGGCCCAGTAAGAGACATGCTGGAGCAGCGAGGTAAACAAAACTATCCGTGGACAGGAAGTCTTCTCCCTCTGGACGCTGGGGCACAAGATGAGTCACCTTGACGACAGCCTTCTGTGCGGGGGAGGAGTCCTCGTGAGCTCGGGGCAAGCTGGGTCCCTGGTTTGAGATGACTTGGATGGCCCCATGGGGGGGTTTGTCTATGGCTTCGGTTTTCTCAGCCTGGGGGCTGGAGCTTGTGGACACTGCAAGGTAAACAAAGCTATCTGATTGGATAAAGGGATCCAAGTCACCACAATCTAATCCCGAGCTTCTCATAGGTAGATTGGGATTGAGGAATTGTTTGATTAATTGTTTGGAAGGGGATGTTGGGAGCGAAACTGAACTGAACATCTGAACTGAGGTCTTAATGGATACAGTCTCTTTTTTTGTATCTCCTGGGTTTTTGTTTTCATCTCCATTTCCTTCCTCTGCTGTATGTTCATGTGAAGAGGGGTCGAGGAGTGAAGGGTAGCACCAGTCCAGCTCAGCACTCTCCTCACGTCCCCACTCTTTTGCACCCGCCTCTTCCCCATCTCTGTCGAATGATGTGCTGCTGCTGCCCAAGTCGGAACCACTCATTGGCTGATCGCTGTCAGAGCCCATCTCGTCTTGGCTCTGGTTGGACATGGAAAGGAAGACGCCGCTGGAATCCGACTCTAAGGTAAGGTTTGAGTCTGGAGAGCTGTCCTCTTTAGTGGAGCTAGAGGGAGAGATGTGTTCAAAAGGATGGCAACATCACGTTTTTCTGTGAACACAGAAACTAAACACTAAAATCAAACCTCAGACTCCAACATCAGTTCCATTTGTGTTAGAACACAGACAAATGGTTATAGGCGAATAGGTGACAATTTAAGTTATGTCACTTGAATCTGAAATTAGGTACATTAAGGGACATCATTTTATACTAATTTGAGGCAATAAGAAAAAACAATACCATTACCTGTGAGTGAAATTTTAATGCTGGGTTACTAGTAAAAGCTAGTATTTATCATGTTTAGTCTCTATCACCAGTGATGAACTATTCATTATTAAATCCAATTGATTCTTGATTCTTCCATCAAATTGAGGTTAGGGAATTATGACCTCAGGTCGGAATTCGTACTCTTATTTGTCTTAGTCATTCTCTACTTATTATTGTTGTTGATAATAATACAAATAAGTATAAAAGTGTATTGGTTTTAATAGTAATTATTACACTGACAGTGTTTTCGACAATGATTGTTGAAAAATATAGTTATTGATTTTGTGTCATATCTGAATGAATACAAACTTTCATGTAGCAGTTTAGATAGAAAGAATAACAAATCTATTTTCTAACTATATTGGAAGATCAAACAATCCTAAAGCTACAGGAAGACTGCCAGAAACTAAAAGCAGATGTGTTATTTCAGTGAAGCCAAAATATCCAAAGGTCAACAAGCAGGATAATAGTGAACAGCATCACGTCATCACGTTGCATGCTGAGGGGATGTCATTAAGACGCAATCTGGTCCAGACTGAAATGTGGGAGGAACTAAGGACATTTAGCTTTTAAAAGTACCTGATGCCTATGGTAGGTGCCCCAGCATCAGACTTTTCTGACCAGTTGGTGTCAACGTCCGTAATGACCTTCTCTGTAATGGTAGGAACCATCTCTAGACGGACCTGAGACCTGCTCCCTAGACCTATCAAGAAGGGAAGAAGCAGATCACAGGAAAGAAAGGTCTATGGCAGCCAAGAACTGAGCGGTTGCTGTCAATTGATGATTACAGTTGGTTATTTAGAAAAATCACCATATAGTTCTCTTACTGACTGCAGATAGGCTTATATAGAATTGCTTATATTGTGCAAAGCCTATCAGCAGGTTTATGGGTCATAATGATGCTTGTATCAATATTGGCATTTCATGCATTGGCACAGATCTTCATCAATAAACAATGAGAAATCGTGAATGTAACTAATACGAGGTTGCCCTCTTTCTGAAACCTTGCATTTTTCATGGGATCGGCATTGTCTTTTGGATAGTCAAAAGAAAATTAGAAAACAATTCCAACTCAGCACATGCAAAATGGTATGCCTCTTTATTATAAAGCAGCACACCTACCTGTGAGAAAAGCACCTTTCTCTCTTTGGGGCCCCGGGTGCGTTTGGTACATGTCAGTCCTTTCCTTCTGCGGCTTGGGAAGCATCAGACCGTATGCTTCCCTGTGGGGCAGGGACAGGTCGAGATGCTCGAGGTCTGAGTCCAGCTCCCTGGCCCTCCTTTCCAGCTCGGTCAAGCTGAGCTCTGAAGCAGCCGAGGACGATGGGTGGGAGCCCCCAAAGCCTGCAGGGGGTCTGAGAAGAGGCCAACGCTGCAAGGAACCGGATATGGAGCCGGTGTCGCCTTCCTCCACTGGCCCTGCAGCTCTGCCTCCGGCCCAGCCATCCTCCCAAATGGTGTTGACCATCTTCAGCACCACATCCCAGCTCTCCACCTCCCCGGCCATCCCGCCAACATCCCTCTCTTCCATCCATTCTCCTTCTACATCTATTCTGACTTCTGGTTTACCGCCAACCTTATCTTCTTTTGGTTTGGGTTGCTCTTGTGAAGGCATCACCTTGCTTGTGCTTTCTTCTGCCTTGTTCCCCTTTACTTCTAACGCTAACAAGTACTCCTGATTCACACTGTCTTGGATATCTACTTGTGCAATGTCTCTTGATTCTACCTGTTTTGTTATGACATGCTCTACTTTGACCACACCATAATTCTTCTCACATTGATAGCTATTGCTTTTGTCATGCTTTTCTCCCTGAGCACTACCAGTCACCTCTTTAGATTTTAGTTTATCATACTCTACACGTTTCACCTTATTTTCCTCCTTCTCCGCTGTGGACTCTTCTGGATTCTTATTATTTCTGCTTTGCATCCTGAGATCATTATGCTCTTTGGTGGCCCTCCACTGCTCTAAGTTTTGTTCCTTCAATGACGCTCTGCTTACTACAGTGGCACAGAGACCCAGCTCTAGATGGGAGGGTTCTTTTAAAGAGCACCGCCCTACTGCGCCAATCAGATTTGTCAAAGGAGTCTCAGAATGATGAGCTAGACGTGGGAGGTGGTGTGGGAACCTCTTCTCCAGTGCAGTGAGAACAGATGGGAGTGGTGGGAGGATGGGTAGGTTGTGCAGTGCGCCGCCTTGTCGAACTGTTCTCTTTCTGACAATGACTCTCCGGGGCCAGGTGGACTCCATGCCATCTGGGGGTGCTGCCGGATCCTGCTCCCTGAACCCGCTGTCTAGTTTGGGGCTGACTAGTCCTGGACGGAGGCCTGTAGCTGTTCCAGGGCGAGTTCTACTGTTGGGTTTGGGGGTAGATAACTTCTGGCTATCAAAATCTGGTTTGGGAGCAATAAATCCAGTTTTGCCCATATTGACCTTTTGTTCAGCTTTTTCATATGGCAGAAATTCTGGATTACCCCAATCAACAGTAGTGGTCTCCCTTTCATCCCTGTGCCTTGCACTATTGAGGTCTGGATTTGTTTTACCTGACTGGGAACTATGCTCAGTCTTAGGTGCAGTCTCGACCTTAGATTCAAAAATAGTTTCAGTTTTGGCAATGGCTGTTTCATGGTCTGCACATACGTCTACATCAGCCAACCCACAAGGGTGCTGCAATGTATCTAACTGCTCAGGTCTTTGTACATCTACAATCACAGATTCATTCTCCCCATTAGTCCTTGCATCCAATCTTATTATTTTGTCTTCATTACACTCAGGCTCAACCTTGTTTTCAACCTTTTGCACAGCACAGGTACTAGCCTCAGCACTCAGTTCACAGTCTACCTTCACTTCTTCAGTTCTCTTTCCAACCGCAGACCGGCTTCTGTGTTTTTCCTTACTTGCAGATGAAGATGAATTCTCCGTCTTAATCCCAGATAGCTTTATGCTTTCGGATAAACTTCTTTCTGGACCTTTTTTACACTGGGATTCAATT
The DNA here is from genome assembly GCF_026213295.1 of Gadus chalcogrammus. NCBI lineage: Eukaryota > Metazoa > Chordata > Actinopteri > Gadiformes > Gadidae > Gadus > Gadus chalcogrammus. The sequence goes on along the minus strand of NC_079416.1, from coordinate 1,463,646 downwards.
CTTCCTTTCGGGTTTTCTATTTCGTCCACCCTATTATGACTTTTACTCCAAGATTCATGACGGTGATCAAAGTGTGCTTCAGACGTGAATGGTGTCTCTGCCATACTTCTAGGGCGACTTTCACCGCCTAACCAGGGCCTAACCCCACCTCCACTGTTAGATGATCGCACACTTCCACTCATGGTTTCTGGTCCAACTTTAGAGCCAGCTCGGTTTCTTCCAACAGCACATGTTCCCATCCTGGGTGCAGCATTAGGTGACGGGGAGAGTGACGGCTGGGGGGGCAGCAGTGGTGTGGTATCATGCATCTGGTCAGATTCTAGGAACACTGAGTCCCTGTCGGAACACAGCGGAGCCGTTCGGCCGTAGCCAAAAGTTCCAAAACTGCTTCCAGAAGTGTCCCTCCTCTCCCGCTCTCTAGCCCTCTCCCTCTCCAGCCTGCCCCTCTCCCTCTCCTTCTCCCATTCCCTTTCAGCCCATCCCCTCTCCATCTCCCTTTCCCTCTCTCGTTCCCACTCTCTTTCCCGCTCTCGATCGGCCCTGCCTGCCCAGGCCCGTTCCCTCATCTCCTCTTGGAGGTCGCGAGCGGACAGTTGGACCAGCGGGGCTCGGTAGGGAGAGTAGCTCAGTTCATGTGTTGGGGACATCCTGAGGCTCTGGGTTTGAGAGTAGTGTCTCGGCTGGGTGACGTGCGGAGGTGAACAGCGCAAGCTCTGTGTCTGAACAGGCCGAGGTTTTGCTGGGGAGAAAAAGTGGGGGGTGTGGTAGCCTGAAGAGTGAGGGGAACCAGTGAAGGGGGAAACGACAAGAGAGGCGAGCGAGGAGCTGCCTACAGGAGGGTAGGCGGCAGGGTTCAGATACCCCCCACCCCTATCCAACATGTCCTCCGACGTGAGTTCGAGGCAGTCCATGTGATTTGGGGGGGTGATGACTTTCCATGAGTGGCGTCCGTCCCTGTACTTTCCACTGTTTCCATGGTGATGATGATGATGATGCTGCTGCTGCTGCTGCTGTTGCTGTTGTTGTAGTTGTTGTTGCTGTTGTTGCTGTTGTTGCTGTTGTTGCTGTTGTTGTTGTTGTTGTTGCTGTTGTTGTTGTAGTTTCTGCTGTTGTTGTTGTAGTTGTTGTTGATGGTGGTGCTTTTTGGATGAGGATGAGGAGACGGCTGGAGCTGAGAAAGAACACACTGAGGGAGTGGCTGAGCGCTTAAAGCGTCCCGGGGAGCGGCAGTCGACCCCGTCGGCCTCCTGGACCCCCAGCTTCAAGGAGTCATAAATGGCCCTCTCGTCCAAGCGCCGCACAAACGAGGGATTGGGGGTGAGCGAGCGTGGCTGCTGGTCGAACATGTCCCCTGGGGACCGGCCTGCTCGGAGGGAGCTGCTGGCAGAGCAGCTGAAGGCTCCCTCCACCCCGGTCTCCCGCATGGAGCCGCCGATGTGGTGGAGCTGGTGCTGGCTGTCTATCTGCTGGTTAAGGCACATGGTGTCGTAGATGGAGCGCTGAGGGACGTAGCCGTCTCCATAGCCCCCCTCCACGATGCTCCCGCCCCCACCTCTCACCCCACCCCCCTCGCCTACTCCATGTTTTGCTCGGCAGCAGGAGTTTTTCTGGAAACATCCAGGGCGACTCAGAGGTTTGCCCATGGTTGGCCGGGGGGGTGGGCGGTGGGAGGGGGCAGCAGAGGCAGCGTTAAAGAGTGGAATCTTTGAAGCGTAGATTGACTGAGTTAATCAACCGTCCACTCCATTTGAATCGTTCTTATGGCAAAACAGGATGTCTAATTTTTAACTTCCTGAATACTCAATTTTGCTGTCCAAACTATGTCAGCCTTTCTATCCTACTTTCTGAGTATCTTAATTTTCTTTTAAAAATTATGAAGTACGGGGTTTTTGTAATGTATTGTAACTGTACAGTACTGAAAAAAATATTGAAGTTTAGTGCAAAAGCAAAATGCACCATCCAAAATGTTATTTTCTTTACATTTCAATAAAAACAAGCATAAAAGTCCATTGTTATAGTTCAACAAGAATACACCAGCAGCTCCAACGGGATCATTACCCTCCCTCAAAAGCGTCTTTCTTTGAATGGATTTGGATGGATTCTGATTGTTGATTGTTGATTTTCAAACTGTTTGTCTTCAGCCAACATAGACTTTCATCCACCTGCCACAAGATGGGTAGCCAAGAGCCGACTGGCAGAATGACAGAAAGAATACAGTAGGGTATGATTGAAGACTGCCGTTTCTGTTTTTATGCTTGTATGTTTTTCTGGCTGTAAAACAAAGGAAAAAAAGAACATGGTAAAAGCCAAACAAACATAAATAACTTTAAATATGAATAAATAAAATAATAAAAATATATACGTATATTAGGATATATTCCCATATTCTGAAACCAATGCAATCTATGGTTCATTGGAGATAATTATATTGAAGACAATTCAACCAAAACACAGCAAGTACAGTATTAATAGAGCCACAATTATGACTTTGGAACATAATCACATCTGTTGATGAAACAGAATAGAGGTGGTATAAAGATTTTATGCCTGGTCAAATTAACCAAATTAAGAAGTGCTATCAACACACTATCGAAGAGCGCCTTATATTCTCAGATGGTAAGACAATTTCCTTCTGCTCTAATGGAGCAGAGAGGCGAGTGCAACAATAAACCATATTTCATTTAGATGGATTAGGCATACTTTACCTTCCAATGACTTGACTGATACATCTGGCAGTGGATTATTACTCCTGTTATGTTCACCTCCAACAAGTGTTGTGTCTTTATACAAATGTTCTGTCTTTCTACAAGTCTTTAGTTTGCCCACAAGTCACTGCATTCTCTATGCTTCTTTCTTTCCCTCTCTCTCTCTCTCTCTCTCTCTCTCTCTCATCCTCAAAGTGTTCTCATTTAAGAATCTTTTGAAACTGTCAATGTTGTCCATCTCTCCATATCGTCATCCATACGAATGCCACATTTCCCATCAAAAAAGACATGGGCGTTAAGCTGGTCCAGCAGATAGCCTGTATATATATATATATATATATATATATCTGTATCCAAGACGTTGGCAATAATGCGGCGATATCCTCACAAAAACCAATCCTTGGGTTGTTTTTCTTCGTCTATCTGAATGTGCCGATTCTGTTCCCCCTCTCCCCTCTCTCTCTCTCTCTCTCTCTCTCTCTCTCTCTCTCTCTCCCTCAAAACGCTCTCTCTCTATCTCTCTCTATCTCTCTCTCTCTTCACTCTATCTCTCTCTCTCTCTCTCTCTCTCCCTCTCAATACGCTCTCTCTCTCTCCACGCTCTCTCTATCGCTCTCTCTTCACTCTCTCTCTCTCTCTCTTTAAGCTATCTCTCTCCTCTCTCTCTCTCTTTCCTTTCTCTCTCACGTTCTCTGCTCTCTCTCTCTCGTCTCTCTCAGTTCTCTGCTCTGAATCATGCCTTCTGTTGTGTTTTTTTTACCCAAGCCTGTTCTCTCTGCCAACCCACACACACACACACACACACACACACACACACACACACACACACACACACACACACACACACACACACACACACACACACACACACACACACACACACACACACACACACACACACAACCCTCTTCAATTCAGCTGCTCTGCCTCACTGTCTCTGTCCCTCAAGCCTAATTTATCTCAGTAAATCATCTTCAGTCCCTCTCCATGTGTCCATACTGTCTCTCTTCATTTCCTCCTTCTCTATAGTTCTCTATCTAGATATATCTTATAGTACTTAAATATCTATCAATCCATCAATCCCCTCCCTCTCGTTCTCTTCTCGTTCTCTCTCTCTCATGTATCAGATTATCCATCCATCCATCCCTCTCCATCTATCCAAAACAGAATATTTATCCATCTATCCCACGCACTAGCTTGGGTCTGTGTCTCTTGTACCCTCTCAGCGTGCCCTCTGCCTCCCACTCATCACCTCCACACAGGGAAACACGAGGCTGACTCGCCTCAGTGTAGGCATCACACTTCTAGTGTGGAGGCGGAAAGAGGGAGAGCATGAGGGAGGCGGGGGGGAGGTAGGCCAATGCAACTATGAAGGAAAATGTGCGCAATTTGGTAGCGAGAGATTTCAGCAACGCAGAAACGGGCTTGCATAACGCCTGTGCACACACATATGCACCTATGCGCATATACAAGGGCGTCAGTTTGTTTTTAGAAGTGGTGGGGACAATAACCATAAGCTTGAGTGTGGTCTGAAAAGTGCTGGGTACCCTGATGTAAGCTATTCATCCATTCAACGCTGCATTACAATATGCTCTACAGTGTATTGTCAGGTGTTGAAATTATTCGAATATTCGAATACTGGTTCGGAAAATTAGTATTTGAAGCTTAAATCAGTATTCGGAGCTTCGTTATTTTTTTTTTCCACGTAGGTGACTTTACCAGAGCGAGGGAGGCAAACTATAAGCGTCAGCGACACCAAGCAGAGAAGCGAGAGAGGTGGAGGAAGAATAGATATCTTGTTTCCCTTTACTTTATAACACAACATTAGCGGGATCTCTGGAGGAAAAGTAATACTTAAAACCTTAGCTTAGTTGTTTGTTTACGTTCGCTGTACAGCGCCGCGCCAATCAACTGTGACTGGCTTGCTGCAGAGCGTGAGCGTCTTGGGAAAACCCGGTCAATATAATGGATATAATATGGACACATAAGACAATCAATATTCGGTATTTGTTATGGATTTATTGTACAAATTCCCTGAAAAGATGCACGTTCCAGGATGAATTGAAAAGCTCCCGTAAGGGCTGAGATGACAGAGAACAGCTGATTTGGAACGGAGCAACAGCTGTTCGCTTTCACAGGGAAAAACTAAGGAACTTCAACCTACTTAGGCCTACTAATTAACGTTCAAAAAGCTATTAAATCTTCAACAAAATATGCAGATACTGTCAAAATCGGTTCCAGGGAGTATACAAGGATTATTAATGTTGTTTTTGATGGTGTTTTTTTCTGGAACGAGTATTCGAATATTCGCTCGGAAAAACCAACGAGTATTCGAAGCCTGAAAAATGGCATTCGGGCCAGCCCTATGAAGATCCTATTCGAACAATAAAAGTTGAAAACCACAGTTTGTGTTTTGGCTTGTTTTGCAAAACAGCGTTGGAAACACCAGGGTATTGGCTCGGGATATGTAGGCCTAATACTATACTATTTATGTCAGGATAGGCCTACCAGGCTCCAAGTCGTCACATATCTCAATCAGACAAAACCAACTATAACCACATTGGCATAGCAATCGCACCGTGTGTAGCTGCTACTAGCTGCAATCTATATATACAACGCATACTAACTGGAGCACCAACCAGAATCAGATCAAAATCGCTTGGGACCGTTGGTAACCTTTGGCCAGGTCATCATGATTCACGAGCAAACAGAACCAGCAGTAAAGTTTACGTAAACCAATTTCTTACCTTATGTGGCCCTCCACATGCAGGCTAGATGACGTATCCATATCGATATCCAGTGTCACAAACATGCTTTTTATAGGAAGCAAAAGGACCGGCTATTTTCTGAATAAAAATGTCAATTTTGGCTGTCTGTCTTGAAACTTCTCCAGTGCGTTCAACCCAAAATGCAACGGGACGACAAGATCCCATACAAAGTGAACGTATAGACGCGTATCGGGCGAATATTTTTGATTTGTCGCGCCACACTTTCGCCGTGCACAGGCAAGCGCGTTCACCGCGAAAAATTTCAACTTTGACACGAATTTCGCGTGATGACAGCCAATCAGCGTTCAACAGCGTGGCCACTGAGTGACATGTGTAACGTAACAGCCAATCAGCGTTCAACCGTCAAACTCAGCGCAGTGCAGTCCGGGGTGTACTGCAGCATGGAGGAGAAAGTGATTGTTGCCGTTTGCGACTCTCGGAGCTCTATATATAATAGTATATAATATAATATAATGTATATATAATATCACGGCCAAAAGCTCTGTGTGCCTCCGGATGGCCGTAGCGCAGGGAGCTCATAGGGATTGGGCTTCTCGGGAGTCGGGGTTTGTTTACCGGCGTTGCCATGGGTTCCGGTCTTGTGTGTTCCAACGGTTTATTAGGTAGGCCTATCCATGTCTATGGGCCTATCTAATAAATGATGTCTTCGAGCGCGCCTATCACATGATTTTAGACTCGACGATTTCGGTTGAGTATGTGGGGATTTTTAATTTTTTTTTTTTTTGTTTTTTAAAGTGGTGGGGACAAAATTCGTTTTTCAAATAGTGGGGGGGACATGTCCCCCCCGTCCCCCCCGTAATCGACGCCTATGCGCATATATACTTTGTCTGCAGTGTGGCTTTTATACCTATACCAGGTTAACTCTCCTGCACTCATTCTCACACCCTGCTTGGCATAACTGAGGTGTCTACAGCTGGTACATGGTTGTGGTGTCAACTATAGAGCCTACACATTTTAAATAATGCTTGTTTCCATCTTGCTTACCGTTACACAAATGTTATTAAGAAGCATGAGGAGAACCATTGCGTACCCACTGCATCATTACTGTACTGTTATCATCTAAGAGCGATATCATATCTTTGTCATGTATTAAGTAGATAAGATAGCCTTACGTTAAGCATTGTCATATCTGTCAAGCTTGCAGAGACAATTGGAGTAAAACAAGATATAATACTCATTACTATAGAAAGAACTGATGTATCTATGGAGCACACCCTACTGTTCAAACCGGGAAATTATAATGGTTCATTTGGACAATCAGAGGCTACCTCATTTGGGAGGCTACCTCAGAGCGTATCTCGGCGTAGCATGTGTAGCTAAACGTCCGCTGGCGTCTAGCGGAGTGACGCTTTCTGGGTACATTGATGACAGACGAGTGGGGCATGTTCGCAAACATGTTCAAACCTACGACACGCAATGTCGACTTTCGGCGGAGTAGGCTGAGAAAAAATATGACCATAGCTGTGGCGTATGGTCAATAGAGGGCGCCCAGAGTCGGCTTAAACCTTGTCCTACCCTAAGGGTACTGTCGTCGGTAGAAACGCGAGCCGTAACTGATCTGGGCTATACCGCACCTTCACTACAGGGCTGATGCACGCATAACTTGTCCAGGCCCAGCAAGTCAGATTCATAGCCTACATCCTGTAGGGCCATGAATCTGAATTAATTTTTAGGTAGTGGCCACCCCCAAAATGCACTAGAATACAGGAAATCAAATCGGACCAGCGGACCCCTGTGTATTAATGCACCCCACCGACAATTTTAATCACCAGCCGCCACTGTACCATAGATGCATAAAATAGTGACCGACGACCGAGAACAGTACCTGTGTAGATTTGCATATCTAACAGGGCGTTTGTGAGGTGTGACGATGGCTCCCCCTAGCGGCTCACAGGCTGCACTACCGTTTATGATCTCATAACCCGGCGCTGAGGAGGACCTGGCCTTCACGGCCTCCCCCGGTGGACATAAGGACTGAAGATGAGGGGAAACTGACGCTCTTCTACGCAGGGCGCAACTGTACAGTGTGGTCAGTGAACAGCACACACTATACATCCAATTTGACGGCCATGTGAATATTTTGGCAGTTTATTAAAATTTGTATTCAATCAATGAATGGAGCTGAAGCAGCAAGGGCTGTTTTAAGTGTGTTTGGGGGGTAAGGTTAATGTGAATGGGATTGAGGGGGAGAGGATGCGAAGGGCTGGGTTGGGGATTGGGTGGAAGAAGAGTTAGTGGTAGTGAAACAAGACTTGCAGATAGTCATTAATGCTCAGGGGGAGAATGTGGAGAGTCGCTGCTCAGTCTTGTGCATGAGGGGAGGAAAGAATGACTGAGGAAATACGGGAGGGAGGAAGAACTCAGGGTGCTGCTGGCTGTTGCTGTTAGTTTACATGAGGAATCATGATGCAGCAGGCAAATGGTCGGTTCGGTTGTATGACGTAATCGCTTTCAGAGAAGGAAGTCGTTTCTTCTTTTGAGAGAGAGAAAGAGAGAGAGAGAGAGAGAGAGAGAGAGAGAGATGGGGGGTTTTGACCAAACGGTTCAGCCTCTTCCTGCGTGATGTTGAGAGGAAGTTGAGACACTCAACTAAAAATAAAGGAGAGAGAGAGAGAGAGAGAGAGAGAGAGAGAGAGAGAGAGAGAGAGAGGAGAGAGAGAGAGAGAGAGAGAGGAGAGAGAGAGAGAGAGAGCTGACACAGACCCAGAGGAACATTCTTTCCACACAGTCACTTTTATATTTTCTTCCCTCCCTTGTTCAATTCAGCAGAAAAAGGAGAAGCAGCAGCAGGAGGTGGGGCTTCTAATGGGGTAGAGAGACCAGAGGCCGAGGAGAAAAAAGTGAAGACTGAATAAACACCAGACAGCGGAGAGCCGGGGAGAGACACTCCGCTCTCCAACCCTGAAGAGAACATGGAAGAATGCAGCACTCTCCCCCGAGAGACAAGGTACAGCTCAGACTCCACTGAACTTTTCTTGCAATGGAATTTGGGGGGATGGGGCAGGGTTTGGCCTAGCTGTGTGTTTGTTTCTGTGTTGGGGGGGGGGGGGGGGGGTGGCCATTATTGCTTTGCTTGCTGTAAATGGGAAGCTTATAAATTCCATTGAAGTTCCACAAGTTCAACTGAGGAGCAAAGTTTTGGTAGCCCTTTTTAGCCCACTCTTTTATCATACTCCTGGCAGTCCGTGGAGGGAGGGACCTCTTCTAGGTTATTCAGATCTGTCTGTCTGTAAAGGTCTTTGGAATTAATGGCTGTACAAATACTTGCTTTAATTTATCGTAACGAACCACTTTCGCAATAAGTTCAAAGAACACAAAATATAACTACTCTTGTTAGTGCTTGTCTTGCTTGAATAAACAACACTATACTCTGACGCACAATAATCTTGGAGTGATGCTGGATGGAGAACATTGCCTGCTTCTTAAGAAGAAGAACTTCTTGCACACAAGGCATGATTCCTCCCCCGTCTGCACTTCTAGGCCGCTGACTTTCGGCTTAGATATCTTCTGCCATCAGACTTGGTTGGTAATCACAAATCGTCGACCAACCAAAATGCAGTGTGCTAATAGAATACACAGGGGCCAGAAGCCTATAGGGCACTGGCTCCAACTATTGTTGGATGCATCATGATGTATATGCTGTATTATATAAACTAGAAAATGCATTTCCTGCAACAATTGTGGTGAGTTGAAAATATGTCTTAAGCTGAAAATATGTCTTAGTAAAGCTAGAAAGTTTAAGATGTAAATAAAATTTAAATTTCATAAGTCAAAATGGAGTCAACATTGTAAACATGCACACCATTTAACAAATGTAAAATGGTTGGCAACAAATATAGTAAAGAGTTAAACAAATGTGATCCAGTTTGAATGCATTTGAGATAAAATATAGAATGTTCTGATAGTGTGTGTGTGTGTGTGTGTGTGTGTGTGTGTGTGTGTGTGTGTGTGTGTGTGTGTGTGTGTGTGTGTGTGTGTGTGTGTGTGTGTGTGTGTGTGCGTGTGTGTGTGTCTTTTGTGTCGATAGCATGGCGTGAAAAAGATAGTTTAAGCATTGTTGTTAGCATGCATCATATTTACAATAGATTTATAATTTTAGCCCCAGTGTAACAAGAAATAACGTAACCGTTTAAGTTTCACATTGGGTTTCTAGGTTAAATATTGACGTTGTTTAGCCTCCGCGACACCCGCAATGGTTAGCTTTAGTGATATCCACGCACGCTTGGTGGCGATCACTCACGCCTCGTGCCCACTACCTCCGTCAGTTGACTGATCTCCATTGACTTTGAATGGGGACGGACGCGCAATGCATTGTGGATCCGTCCGTTCCGTTGGAGCTTTCGGCTCAGTCAAAAAGTTGAAAAACGTTCAACTTTTTCGGCAGCGATGGATCCGTCATCCAATCAGATCGCGTATGCAAATTTAAGCACTGTGACGCGACTCGGGCTCTGACGATACTGGAAAGCGGGAAAGCGGGTCATCTTGCATCGCAACAAGCAGGAAGTAGCGGGAAGAACCCGGCGAAGCGATTTGATTGGCTGACGGATGCCTCTGCAAAGACTACTCCCCCATCAGTCAGCCACGCCTTCCCACGTCCGTTGACTGACGGAGGTAGTGGGCATGTAGGGTCAGGCCCCGTGCCCACTACCTCCGTCCGTTGACTGATCCCTATTGACTTTGAATGGGGACGGACGCGCAATGCATTGAGGATCCGTCCGTTCCGTTGGAGCCTTTGGCTCCGTCAGAAAGTTGAAAAATGTTCAACTTTTCGGCAGCGACGGATCCGTCATCCTCAGTTTGTCGATACTCATGCTAATGATCATGTGTTTTCCCCGCGTGTGATTTGTTGACCATTATGTTAATTTTGATGTGCCTGTCCCCGGACGTGATTTGCTGCTGCATCGGAGGGCCGAGGATCCGGGAGGATAAAGCACGGGCGAGCTCAACATTCACGGCAGCTGGCCTTGGATATGCAGATTGCCATATTGGGTCTTCGAATGGTTATTTGTTGGTTGATCGAGGTTCTTGTTAATTGCTACACGGGAACTGGGCCAGAGTTTTGTTAGAGGTTATCGAACACCGACTCGCAGCTATACTTTTGTTAAAAACAATAGACACAGGGGTGCTGTTCCACTCATGTATTTTGGGAGCGTATGCAAATTTAAGCACTGTGACGCGACTCGGGCTCTGACGATACTGGAAAGCGGGAAAGCGGGTCATCTTGCCTCGCAACAAGCAGGAAGAAGCGGGAAGAACCCGGCGAAGCGATTTAATTGGCTGACGGATGCCTCTGCAAAGACTACTCCCCCATCCTTCAGCCACGCCTTCCCACGTCCGTTGACTGACGGAGGTAGTGGGCATGTAGGGTCAGTTGAACATTTTTCAACTTTTTGACGGAGCCGAAGGCTCCAACGGCACGGACGGATCCACAATGCATTGCGCGTCCGTCCCCATTCAAAGTCAATGAGGATCAGTCAACGGACGGAGGTAGTGGGCACGAGGTGTGTTGATTTGTTAAATGTTTGAACAAAGGTTAATGGTTAAGAATTTACCAAGTTACAAAGTCTGAAGTAGGTGTAGTCTTCCATTGTAAAAAACATATATTTTAAAAGTATCTTAAAAAGTTTAAAAAAAATTATGGAAGCGCGCGATTCCAAGCTAATTTGAACATTTTATATACAAATGTGGGTCCCAAAGTTTGTAGAGAAGAAGAACAATAGTTGAGAACTGCATGCAGCACTCACAAAGGAACGCTTGATTCCGGTTCCAAATGTGTTGGGTCTGCGCATCCTGGACCACTGTGGTGGTGAACCATTATGGACACCACCACTTGTGACCCAGTATGGACCACTGGGATGTGACCCAGTATGGACCACTGGGTTAGTGACCCAGTATGGACCACTGGGTTAGTGACCCAGTATGGACCACTGGTTTAGTGACCCAGTATGGACCACTGGGTTAGTGACCCAGTATAAACCACTAGGTTAGTGACCCAGTATGGACCACTGGGATCGGATGTGACCCCGAATGCAGTTCTGATAATATGAAAAAACAGTGTCAATAATTAACCAAATGAAAACTTAAAGGTTGGGTATGGAATTCGCTTTTTTGGCCATTTTTGCAAAATTACTTGAAATCCTTATCATAACCCACTTACAGCCACTGAGTTAGAAGTACTGACATGAAAATTAAACAAGTCAATCATCTGTGGAACGGGCAGGGCTCGAAAAACTCCAGCCAATGATTTCCATAGCCACCGAGTTGCATTGGACAGTAAGTACGTCAATCAAACGGTCGCACTGCAATCCCCCTCCCCCGCTCCCCGCGCGACCCCTTCGTGCACGTACTCAAAGCTTGTGACCCAGAGCAAGCTTCTGTTTGTTGTTATCCTGCGGTAGCTACTGGAGCTAGCTAACTAGCTAATGCCTCGCTCTCGCGCATCTGTGTTCACTCGTGCATGATTGCGCGTCCATGTACTTGGAATGGGTGGAGTCCGAGTCAGCGTTGAAGGAGAGGGGGTAGGACCATTTGAGTTGTTTATTTTCAAAATCTGCTGGCGTTTCGCAAATCCCATACCCAACCTTTAAACACTAATCTCAAAACCAAATCTAGTGGGATCGGCAACAAAATATATTTATGCTGTGGTTTATTATTATTATGTTCATTTTTGTTAAAAAAAATGTACTCCCAACTTCTCATTCCCATGATATAATTCATTTTTGGAGGTATTAACAACGAACCAATGGCAATATGATTGGCCAACTACTTGATAAATATTTTGTTTCAATTGGAATTTTGAGTATTATTAACCAAAAATACTTGATTAGCGGATTCAGCAAATATCCGCCCTGAGGAATGCATTGAAAGAGGAAAGTAGGATAGGTAGGCGGTTAGAATGTGAGCCCATCAGCTTGGGCTTTAGGGGTCAGGGGTCATCGGCTCCGGCACACTCTTATAACATTTAACAGGGTATAGCATGGCCGGATAACATGTTAGCTGGTTCGCATGCTCAGTCCCAGATAGCAATCACGCCTATTTTCATCAGATATTGCCCTCCGCAGTTCTAGGTAGATTGAAAATAATGGAACATATATTTAAAGTTAATAGTTAGTTTCACTCTGTACCCCCAGACTCTCATGACTATGTCATGAGAAGATGTTTAATGAAAAATGATAAAGGAATCGGCAACATGCAGTTTATTAGACAAGAAATGAAAATAGAAGGTCCTTATTTTGAGAAAAAAGGGACGGAGGATTGCATATAATTGTAAAAAAAAAGCTACAAAAAAAATAAAGTTACAGGTTCCTAACTATATGAGACACAGTGGAGGCTTCTCCAGTGAGGAGAACTTATTTCTTAACATTGTTGAGGATAAAAAAATGTAGAGACTACTGTCATGAATTAATGCCCTTAAGTATGACTACTTTAATGCCTTTGTATAGGTAATGTTAATTTCCCTTGGAAAAGGGACATTAGCCCCCCCCCCAATCGTCTATTGACATTACTGCTGGAGGACGGTAATCCAGCCTGGCTAACGCCAGACCTCTTCTCAATCTACATTGAGAAGAGGTCTGGGTACCACACATTCATTTTCTCGTATTTGAGGCGTGGTTTACGATTGCCCGGAGCCGTTTATTGGGCGATACGAATGTCTATCATATGAGTCTGTACGTAGCTCATAGCCAATCTTATCAATTATACCAGATGACGTATGTAAGCGACAGAAATTCGATGAGGAAGAAGACGATGGGTGTGCCGCATAGACGTCGTCATCGTCTTGCCGTCCCTCCCCGTTCTGTGATAGGTTCCCTATCTCAGGTGAAAATCGGATCCATGGAATCCAGGCTGCCTAGCAGCATGAAATGAAATCGCGCGCAAAGCAGAAAGGGTATACCCAGGCTACGTTTCTCCCTCAGCCTCCACTGACTCCCATTTATTTTCTCGGCAGTGTTGGCGGCCAGTGAATAACATGGGGTTCAATGTGAGAGAGACGGAAATTCCTCTTCTGAGTCGGTTTGACTAGCTAAAGGTGCCTGAATCGCGCCAAATCTATTCACGAATGGGCTGGAGCCCTGGCTGTACTATGAACCAATAAGCAGGAGCCCTGGCTGTGGAGCAGCCCGGAGGAGGGAGTAATCCCCTCAAGTCTAGGCTACGAGAACCAACGATCCGGCACTCAGTCTATGCCTCGTTTCCACCGAGCGGTGCGGCTCTGTTCACCTATATCGGCGTTTCCACTGCCAAAAGTTAGGCAAGGTCACGAAATGAGCGCCGCGCTGAGAGCGCCGCGCTGAGCTTTCTAAGACTGCTGAGGAAATGCCAGGTGGGGACAAAGCTGCTGCAGACCTTTTACCACTCTGTTGTTGAAAGTGTACTGGTGTATGGCATTACGGTGTGGTACGCAAACTGCACAGCCAAAGACAGGAAAACCCTGCAGGGGGTTATTAAGACGGCAGGAAAAATCATCGGCTGCCCCCTGCCCTCCCTGGAGGAAATTGCCACCTCCCGCGGGCTGAATAGGGCAAAAAGAATTATGAGTGACCCATCACACCCCGGCCATGGCTTCTTCCAACTCTTCCCTTCGGGTAGGAGACACAGGTCCTTTGGGAGCCGGACAAACAGGCTGAGGAATACCTTCTACCCCTGGGCAATTAGTCTACGCCTCATATCTTTGCAACACAAACAGCGAGAAGGATTGACTTGATCTATAAAGGATGTCCCTCAATCTTAATTGGCTTAACACCATGACCAACATTCTGAAACGTCCATTAACATCCACATTTGCCTCAAACAATGTAAGGCTTACAGCCCTAATGTTATTTTTCTTATTTTAATTGTTTGTTACTCTGACCGTTCTGTTTGATATTGTGGAAAGGATGTTAGTGAATGATTCAGAGCAGGATGCATTTTAAATGGCATCATTTTTGCTCTTGTGTCTTTATTTTACTTTAAACAACTGTAGCTGAAAATAAACCTTGCCAAATAAGTAAGGGGAAAAATAGGCCCATTGATAGGCCCAGATTTTTTTATTTAGTTTTACAAATCAAGAGTAGGCATGATTTGACTAATTGGCTTCTCATCCTTTCCTTCTGCCCTTGTAGTCCATTTCAAAGGCATGCTGCCAACCAGCTTTCAAAGTACAATGCCGCAGTCACACCAAAATTGTACGGGAGGCGAAAATTTTACCGCCTACGTAATCCGCGTCGATACATTGGTCATTGATCGCCGCGATTGTCATTTGCCAGGCAGGTTTCAAAAAACATTTGCGCTCTTCAAGAGGAAATAACATAATACAGATAACACTTGTTTTTACTTTATATTTGTATTGCATTGAATTTATCTAGTAAACTGAGTGTTTAAAGTGTATCGTAGTTTATATTTGTATTGTATTTAATTGTCTCATTGAAATTAGCTAGTAAACTGAGTGTTTAAAGTGTATTGTAGTTTATATTTGTATTGTATTTAATTGTTTAATCAAATTGATTTAATCAAAGTGTATCATAGTCTAGCTAGCTTTAATTTAGATAATAGACGTCATCGTTCGATGCGATCGTCCGTTGCCAGGCATCTCTCCCTGCTATTTTGTGGTCCACCAAAACACCCTGAAACAACTTGAGTCTCACATACTTATGGCACCATACGCCACTAACAGTGTAAGCAGGCCAATGGCAACCAAGCGCGCAGTTCTTCCTGCCTCCCTTTAAAAACCACCAGCCGCCACTGATCAGACAAGTGTACTTTACTATATGATATATAGGCATGATTAATCGGATAAGAAAGGGACAGCCGGTGAACTCATAGACAAAGCGGTGCAAACAGTCACTGCTATAGAACTGATTCCTGAACTCGGTTGACCAAATGCACAAAAAGTAGCCTTTTAAACAAAAGCTTCTGCTAAAGCGCAATGAAATGTAGTGTAACATAAACATGTGCAAAAAGGTCTGTAAAACTACAATTGTATAGAACAAGCATATACAATTCCTATTGGAATTAGTTAATTCATTAGTTTCTGAACCGTATTCATACTTTAACATCACCTTTGCACAGTGCTCACAACGAGAACGAGCCCGATGGGGACCTCCATCTGTGATAATTGGAATTGATCTTTTGCCCCCTAGCCAGACGAGCCTGCTGACCGGAGAGCAGAGCACCTCCTCACCCCCCCCTGCCTCACCTGACGGTGGTCCACCTCTCCGGCCCTCTCCCCCGCCTCCCCCTCCACCAGTTCTCCTCCCCCTCTCCTCATGTCCGCCTCCCCCTCTCCCTTCCCTGCTGCCCCCCCGGCCCTCACGGTCCAAACCTCCGCCACCGCCGGGCCCGAGGCCCACCCTGCCCGCCCCTCCTCCTCCCCATGCCCCGCCCCCCTCTCCTTCTTCCCTCTGTCCCCTCGACCCTCGACCCCTCGACTCTCGACCCCAGCCCTCATGCGACAGCGCTGGCCTCCCCCCCCCCCTCTCACCTCTCCCATGCCCTCTCATCCAACCACCTGCTCCTCCGTCCCCTTCCTCCCCCTCCCCCCCCCCCCCCCCCCCCCTCCTCCTCCTCCGTTACCTGCTCCAGCCTCAGGTCTTCACCTCCGTTCCTCTCTGCTCCCCCACTTATTCCTTCTTCCTCTTCTCCTCCTCCTCCTCCTTTGACTCCCTCCGACTCGCCTCCCTCTCCTCCTCCCTGCTGCCCTCCGGGCTCAGAGGGGCCGGGGGGCTTCAGCGAGAGACTGTTGGGGAGCACCTCAGTGTGGAGGGTGAGCCAGCTGGACCCGGAGCAGGTCGCCAGAGGCCTGGAGAGGGAGGCCGCCGGGGTGAGGCAACTACAGATTGAAAACACATTTCACTATAGCAGGGTGATTCGTTTCCTACATTAATGTTTTAGTTTAACTTAACTAACACACACACACACACACACACACACACACACACACACACACACACACACAAATGTATCACCATGCGACTACATTCACTCACAGTTGTCATGACACACATTTTCTGTGGCGATAGCAAACCTTTGAGCATGAACCACTCTGTACTCTGCAGGTGTTCCTGGTCCACTGCAGAGGCGACGAGGCCACTTTGTTGTCAGTTCGCCTCCCTAATGGACGAGGGGAGGCTGCCATGCACAACATACCAGTCAAGGAGTATGGGAAATGTAGGCCTCTGCACGTCCTAAGACAACCAACCTGAATGATAGTTCAAGGGGACTGGAAGCTAGGACATTTAACTGTAAAATGAATATAGCAATCAAACAGTGCTAGGCAAAATATACGATCATGATGGATAAATAGAAAGAAAGATAGATGGATAGATTCAATGATTGATGTCTTTTCCTCAGTTCTGCATCTAGAGGGTTCCTGCCTGCTTTTTGACAATATCATCAAGCTAATTTCATTCTACTGTTTCAGCAGGTATTTCTGGACACACACACACACACACACACACACACACACACACACACACACACACACACACACACACACACACACACACACATGAATAGATATGTATACATTTGCCTACATTTCACACGACAAAGCATTTTTAGAACAACATGGAAGAATAATGTCTGATAACACTTGGTTGGTTTAGGGACATCTTACCGGTCACTCTGCGGTTACCCAAGGTCATCACCATTGCAAAAAAAGAGGAACTCTCGGTGGTCTCTGCCATGGCAAAAGGTATAACCATTCATATTGAGCATTCTGACATCTTCAAATGTAGCTAGTCGCAAGACTACCATGCTCGTTTTCGTCATATCATCCCCGAGAGCAACAACAACTGGGTTAGCTGCCCTCAATGAGCAGTAGATGTCACTGTTGCTCATGGATGTGTCTTAAACGCAACTGTGTCCTACTTACTACCATACTTGTGATGTTGCTGCCATCTAAAAGGCAAAAAGCTTTTAGAACGATGTTTCTAAAAAACCTTCTGTCAGGTTTTTATGTTTTGAGATTTGTGTTTTCCATTACAAAATACAAAAATAGTAAAAAGGATTTATTCAAGATATTCATTAAAAGCCCTTTCTCTCATCCTTGTTCTGTCTCTCTCCAGAGTTCTGCACCATGGCTCTCCCACTGCATGACGGTGAGACAAACGAACCGCCAGCACCCCGGCCCCAGTTCTGTCATGTTGTCCCCAACGTTGTGGAGCGTCTCACACACTCGGACAGCGTCTGGGGGGAGAGTCCTGTCCTCAGTACGGCCTCCAGCAGAGCAGCCGATGAGGCCGCCCCGAGGCCAGCCTCTGGGGTTCCTCTACCGCTACAGAGGGCCCCGCTCTGCCCCGAGGGAGACGCCCCCCCCGCTCAGCCACACAGCCTGCCCAACGGCACCACTGTCCCACCGCCGGACACCATGGGCCAGAGCAACAAGCTGAGGTTCAAGCGGCCCCCGCCGCGGCCACCGAGTCTGTGTGCCGGGTCGCCGGCCGGGCCGCCCTGTGGCGCGGCGGGGGGGGCCGGGCCGCCCGGTGGCGTCGCTAGCCCTTCGGCCGTGGGAGAGGAGGGACGCTTTGAGAAACTGCTGAAAGAAGCGAGGAAGACGGAGCCCCCGCTGTCGCCCCCTCCTCCATCAAGACCTCCTGTCCCGTGGCAGGCCAGACCCCCGCCCTGCCAGCCCCCGGCCCCGCCGCGCCGCGCCTCCCCAAACACGGCTCCTGGTGGAGGCACCGAGGGCCCCATGGGGGAGGAAGGAGAGGGGGCAGGACAGGAGCAGAGAGCGTCAGGCTCCCCCACCATCGGGGACCTGCTCCAGCTGGAGGCCCCTGCTCACAGCAGCCAGACAGACGGACGGACGACAGAGGAGAGGGAAGAAGAAGGAGGGAAGGAGAGAGAGGAGGAAAGGGAGGGCTGAGCACCACCTCTCCATCCCTGCCCTCCCAGTCATCGTGCAAGAGGCCCCCTCGGCCGGTCCCGCCTCCACGTAGGAAGCAGGCCCCCAAGCCCCCCGAACCGGCAGGAGGAGCGGGGTTGACCGCCAATCAGTGTGCAGCTGTCAGAGCGGCCCCGCCCTCGTCCGTGCGGAGGCCCGACGTGTCGCTGTACTCGCCACAGGGTGGCGCCGCAGTGGGAGCCGACCCCGACTCCTGCTCTCCAAGCAGCTCAGAGGAAGACCCCGGGGAGGTGGGCCACGGGGAAGAGCACAACCAAAGGTGAGTCTTCATGGTCCAGCCCCCCGGGTCGGGCAGAGAGCACCGGCAGCGTTGAAAGGTTGCTAGGTCACGCGACTGAAATACGAAACCTCTCAACAGGGTAGAAGTGCAGGGAGGGAGTAGAGAGGGCAGCTGTGTGTTCATGGTTGTTTGAACATTTTGCTCTTCAGCTCTTTGCTGCTCTCCCTCTCCCTCTCTCTCCCTCTCAATCAACACCTCTGGGATTGTACCTCCAGCCACTGATGCCCTCCTCCCTCTGTGCAGCCAGAGGTCCGATAGCCACGCCTCTAGTAAGGCTGCGGTGAAGAGGACGCCGACCACCGTGATGCTGGGCCGCGCCCGCCACCGCCTCTCCTCCGTGCTGACGGGGCTCATGAGCCACGACGTCCGCCTCACGCAGCGCATCGTGGAGCTGGCCAGAGACCCAATCAGTTACTTTGGCAATCTGGTGAGTATATGATTATGTTAGGTTAGGCCGTGAACCAAGCCTGTTTCACTGCCTCAATTATTTCATGGAGGAAATTATTTTGTGATTGCAATTTTCTCCTATTTTGTTGTGAGGAAATCGACTTTAATAAGATAATAAATTGAATCATTTATATGTTGACACTGTTTGGATGCTTTCAACTGTTGGTTCCTGGACAACTGACTATTTTACCTGGCGTGATGTTAATCATTTTAATTTTGTGCAAGCCTTTAGGGAAGTAAAACTAGTTCCCTAGTTACTGTTCTGTAGATGGCTGAATCAATGAAGTTTGCTGTTTCAGATGCTTTCTTCTACCTTTTTTAGGTCAAAGAGCACCGCACCTTCACGCTGGAGACCATGTCCCGTCACTCGTCCACCACAGAGCTGCTCCAGGAGATCAGGACCATGATGACCCAGCTGAAGAGCTACCTGCTGCAGAGCACCGAGCTGCAAGGCATGCTTGAGCCACAGCACCAGTACACACACGACAAGCTCGGTACGTCGTCTCATAGCGACCGCCGCCCGCCCGACCCTCTCGCGCTGCGTCCTCACATGATGATGTCGGATGTGTCAGTGCTGGATGGGGTCTTCAATTTGGGTTGTGAATGTAAATAAGTTAAACAAAGATTTATAGATAATAAGCTAAATGTGTGTGTCTGCATGTGCGTGCTTGTGTTTCTCTTGTTTGGGGGCTGTGTGCGTGTGTGTGTGTGTGTTCCAGAGAGCATAGCAGAAGCGGCGCTGTGTAAGAGTGTGTTGAAGCCCCTGAGGGAGTCCATCTACCTCCGCCTGGAGACGCTGCACTCAGAGGACGGCAGCACACAGCGCCTGGTCCACAACCAGGTGGGATTCACTGGAACATATATATGTGTGTATATATATATATAAAAACAGATTGCTGGATCGCAAATAAGCCTAACCTTTTATTCCCGATTGTTGGAGTGTTTCTGAAGGTTTGATCCTTTCTAATGTAGAGTGAGTCAGAAAGGGGCGGGGGGGAGGTGGGAGGACAGGCAGCAAAGGACCAGGAACTAAACCTGGGTCACTGCGGTCAGGGCTGGGCTTAACCATACGCGCTCTACCCGGTGGGTCAGTCGGGGCTAGCGTAACCACTACCCACTGACCTGAGGCTCCTAAAAGTGGGTATGGGTATGTTGCTTCAGCAGGTGGATAGGGACTGAGAACAGCACAGCATGATGGTGTCAGAGACAGCTAGGTCCAGGCACTTGAAAACAAGGAGAATTGCAGATGGTGCACACCAGGGGCATCTAGGAATAGTCAAATCTCCTAACCTTGATGCCGCCTTTCCTTAACCTTCATTGAAATCGTCGTCGGGTCAAGGAGGGATGAAAAGGTGCTTCCTTTCGAATATAGGACAAGGCAGCACTGTTTTAAATGCATTCGGCTCCACTTTTCCTAACCGACGTCATTGTGCGACGGCGAGTATTGATGACCTCTACCGTCTCTAGAGTGAAACGAGTTTTTGCAAAGTTTGACTACAACAAGTGCTCTTTCAATCAGGTTGTCGCCAACAGCGAGAATCACTTAGGTCGCACTTGGTCGATGGGAATATTTTAGGCCACTTGAATCCCAACCCTCTTTTTGTTGATGTTGAAATTAATTGCCCCAAGTAGTCTTTCTTAAATATGAAGTTGGCATTTTATTTAATTACGATGTATATTGTGTGCTTAATAACCAGCAATACATTTATTCATTTCGATTAAAATAATGTTTCTGGAATTGGTATCCATTATTATCAATTGTATTTTCTTCTCTTCCCTTCTTCTGCTTTACTGCGTCTCTCATGCGTCTTCGCGTAGAGTCGGTAAACTTCTTCGGTGGCCTCTTGCTTAAAATATTGCCACCGTAAAGCATTATGGGAGACCACTATCTCCTTTCCTTTCGTAAAGGTTGCTCAGGAGTAACCTATGCTAAAGGAGGGTTAAGGATGCATCGAGGCTCCTTTCCTAAGCACTTCTAGAATTCTAACCACCCTTCCTTCAAGTACTTACGGGTCATCTCGTTAGGAAAGGAAATTTCCCTCTGCAAAAAACAGAATTCAAGGCCCCAAGTCTATTGTGTTGCCCTTGTTATGGGTGGGACCCACGATATGCTGAGTGAAGCTGAGACGGTCCAATAGAGAAAGGAAGACAGTGGCGGATGTGCAGGTAGTGTTGTGCTGATGCTGCCACCGTGTGGCGATACGCCGGCAGGACAGCAGCGTGGGGATAGTGATTGTGATAGTGTTTTACATTATATACAAACAGCCTTGTAGCGGGCAGCACTGTGGATATACCGAGGGCGCCGTAGGAGCCCGCAGGAAGTTATTTCGACCAGACAGTTTGTGAAGGAGTTGCAAGAGAGATTCTGGAGTTCCAGTGGTGAATATTGCAGAAGCACAATCCTGGCAACCAGGTGAGCAACGCCTGCAAATTTGGCAGCTAGTATCGGAGAGGTGAAGCAGGGACGAAAGCCTTGCCGTTGGTCCAGATAGCGAAAAAAACTGTAGTGCAGAGGCCACAGGCAATTGGCACGGAGGGAAAGGAATGAAGGTAGTAATTGCCAGAGTTCAGAGAGACGCGAAAAACTGACAGGACAAACAAACCGACAGTCAGGTGAGAAGCGGCGACAGCAGCGCCAGTGCCCTCTCGACTTCCTGTGCACCTCTGATATAAACAGGCCCAGAATGGGTTCTAAGCCTGTGTTTGTCCTAAAATGGTTCTAAAGGGTGTCCCCTTTATCACTGTGTGCTGGACAGTCCTCAGTTCTGGGCAGCACCACCACAGCGCTTGGAGTGACCACCGCAGTCCCAGAGGCGCCGGCCATGGAGAAGATCAACATGAAGCTGTGCAGCCTCCACCTGGAGTACTCCCCCCAGAGGAAGATCCAGCTGCTGCTGAAGACCTGCAAGATCATCTACGACTCCATGGCCGTCAGCAGTCCAGGTCACAACCCGTTATGTCAAAAGAGGAAATATAGTCAAATGTACACATTCCACTAGAATGAAAGGCTCAACACTGATCCTATTGAGAATGAACTTTGGACCAATCCCCTAACCTTCAGGGCGGGCCCATGGTGCTGACGACTTCCTCCCTGTAATGATGTACGTCTTGGCCAGATCAAAGCTCGCCCAGCTGAGGTTGGATGTGGAGTATATGATGGAACTAATGGACCCGTCTCTGAGTCTAGGAGAAGGTACAGCCCGCACGCACACACCTACACACCTAGACGCAATAACAGAATCCCAAACAACCGTGTGTGTGTGTGTGTGTGTGTGTGTGTGTGTGTGTGTGTGTGTGTGTGTGTGTGTGTGTGTGTGTGTGTGTGTGTGTGTGTGTGTGTGTGTGTAGGGTCCTATTACCTGACCACCACCTATGGGGCTCTGGAGCACATTAAGACCTTCGACCAGCAGAGGGCGGCGACGCGGCAGCTCAGCAGAGAGGTTCAGGACTCCATCAACCGCTGGGAGAGACGGCGCACCCTGAACAAAGAGCGCATGTCCCAGGGCTCAGTGCAGGTATGAGTTCACTGTACCTGCAGCGCATGGCCCAGGTACAGTGCAGGATGAGTCTATACCAGGTACAGTGCAGGATGAGTCTATACCAGGTACAGTGCAGGATGAGTCTATACCAGGTACAGTGCAGGATGAGTCTATACCAGGTACAGTGCAGGATGAGTCTATACCAGGTACAGTGCAGGATGAGTCTATACCAGGTACAGTGCAGGATTAGTCTATTAGGCTCTGTGGGTATAACCCGTTCTACCTGCTGTGCTTCCATGTGTTTATTGGAACCAACAGGACCGTTGTTTTATTTTTGTGCCTTTTAACGCATTTTTGTGCCGCTTAAGCCAAAAAGGCATGTTTATTCAAACATAGAGAAGACTACTAAAAGGAACAAAAAGAGTCTTGGCTCCGTGCGCCTGGGAGGAATATACGGACGTGTCCCTCTGGGCGGAGTGACTTCCAACTGGTTTTCCTCCGTCTCGAAGACCGGTCCCTTCACCCTAGAACCACAACAGCCTTGATAGAGCCTTGAAGCCGGCTATTTAAGCCTGGCCACTCAACCTGCTGCTCAGGTGATTGAATCCCGCTAATTGGTGAAAGCGGTGATGCGCTCATTGGCACCATCTGGGGGATATGGGTGGTATACCCCGTATACCACCTCTCCCCTGGGCCTCTAGGGTTGCTGTGCCGGAGCCTGCTTGCCACAATAGACATCCATACAGAGACTCCACTTATTATAGCTGGATCCATATGCTGCATATAATCACTCTCAATGTGTTACAATATGCTGTTGCATGTTGGGTTTGTTTTGCAGGACTTTCTCACAGTGTGCTGCCCAGAGGTCGGGTCCAACCCCAGGGCTCTTGGCGTTCTCCCGGGCACCAGCATCCATGAGTTGACTGCACAGTGCGCCTCACGCTTTGAACAAGGTCGGTCCCAAACGCTGTCCTCTGGGGCTGAGGGGGGCACTGGGATCAGTCTGCCACATGGTCCCAGCCGTTATCTTTAGTGACCTGGGAGGTTTGATTCAAAATTATTATTGTAGAGGCACATAGGAACATTGTCAATGCGGGTACTGTTGAGTCATCTCATCTCATAGCTTTGAGTTGCTAACGAAAACAACTGCTTATTGTGCCCAAAGTTTTTTAGTAGGACTACTATACTTCGTATTATGGCTAAATAGGAATTACCTTGCTTACTTTAAAGGACATGTTCACATTAGATCACAGTTTTCCTGCCATTTAAAGGTTAAAAGCAATGTAAAAATCTATGAATTATTCTGTTCCAATTATAATGTTTGCCTTAACAGTGCATTGTCTTTGATTAAATTGCATCTAGAGGCGAGGTTGTAGATTACAACAAACTAAATCCCTCCCCTTTTCCTGTGTTTATTTGTCCTTAATAGACTCCTACATTATCAGTTTGTTTATGGACGGCCTCATGCGGCCCCTGGCACCGACAGAACTGGCTCTGGGGGTGAAGAACAGCCTACCGCCAGGGGGCTACTGTTTTGTGTTCCACCCAGCCCACCTTATAGCTGATGTCCAGACCGATATCGTTCCCCCTGTGGATCCCAAAAAGGTCCTCGATAGTGATGGTCCTGGGGAAACTGGGAACCAGGACAACACAAAATCGGTTGTGACATTGGACGACGCTATTCAGGAGCAAGCAGGGGAAAGTCTGATCACTTTGTAACTCTTTGGAAGGGCTTCAACAAACAATTTATATTGTCACAGTATTACAACATCATCACTGTTTACATTGTATACATATGGAAAGCCTATTTCTGCCTAGGTTTCTAAACATAATGGCAAACAGAACAGCGAGAATGTGGAATAACTCCTTCCTATTATCCTCTTTCTAAATTCACGAGCTGGCAACTCCATAATCAATCTTTCACTATGTTTATGTAAATAAATTGTTACGTTTTCCCTATGTTGTTTGAACTACTTTTTGAAAAGAATATTATATTTCAAAAACTAAACTACAGCATCAAAATACATTTGCCCTATGTACTACTTTTCTACTGCAACCCAACTAGAACGTTTTTCAAGAATAAAACGTGCCCATTGATGTTCCTTCAGTCCATTTAAATATAATACATCTAAAAGCCAGAATGCCATAAGGTTCACATAACACAGATAATGATGCCATTCTCAATGTGGTGTCTGATGTGTGTTGATGTGCACACCTGGAGAAAAAAATATAAATCAAGATGAATTCAAACTAAAATGATGAACAAATGCAGGAGAAAAACGAGTGCCATTTTCCTATTTTTGTAGGATGTATACATATCCACTGAGGAAATGGGGAAATACAAAGTTGTTCGACAAATAAGAGAAAAGATACATAGCATTTTTTAGTTATGGTATATCAGCCGTGTCATAGCTTGGACTGTGGCTGTACAAAGCTTGTTAGCCTCCTAACATCCAGAAAGTTCCGGAACTATTGTGAAGATCAACTGCTTCTTTTTCAAGGGTGCCTAGCAAAGCCACTGTGGTAACGAGGTCCAACAGCAGCTCCCAAATGCTAACAAGCTTCCGGTACGCCATCAACTCAAAACGCTGGAAATAATAGAGCACCACATGACCTTAAAGAAAGCCCTACAGTTTAAAGTGAAGCTACTACATAGGGGTCAACAAGCTTCATAGTTATCTTGTTCATTTGTCTTGTATAGCTTCTGACTGCTGATGCCTGCCACACGGTGGTAAGGACGTCGATGTATTGCATGTTATTTCTAAAGGTAAACACCGCACTCATTGATTTAGTTTTTTCCATTAGAATTCCAAATTGAAGTAGTCTAACACAGACACAGTTCAGACTTTACTATGTAGTAGTGTTAATTATCCACAAAAATGAGAGTAACTCTCACTTGACTAATAAGGTATTTCTTATGTGCACCAGTACAAACCATAGAGAACGTTAGTAGTGAGAGTAATAATAATAATAAATGTTATCTGTATTGCACTTTATATTTACTAGAATCTCAAAGTGCTACAGAGAAGTAAAAATAAAATCTATGAGAATAAAAGCAATTACACCAATTAAAAATTAACAATAAAAAGGGTTAAAAAGGAGAACCTATAAAAGAAAATTTAGCAAAATGCTTTTTTAAAAAGATACATTTTGAGAGTACCGACCAAAGGCATGGTATGGTATGAGCATGGTTGAAATATCACCTCCCTCACCTCATCTGTTGGGGGCTTTGCTACTATGGAATTGATTATGGGGTAGGCTTACCATTAGTGACAAGGTCACACGTGGTTTGACCTTTAGAAAATAATAATCCCATTTTGGTATCTGGTTTATTATGAAAAAAACATTTAATTCCAATAATATTTACCCACCTGAAGCTGTTGCAGAAGAACAGAAACACAATTATAGCAACATAGCCCTTTAGAGGACTTTGAGAACATGTATAAATACTTGCATTAAATCATCTGTTTAAATTGAAATTCCCTCATCATGGAATGTATATATCAGGATAATTAAAAAATATAGCCATCTTCATTATTCATGGAGAGTTAATAGATAGTTCAAGGCCTTTATTTGTCGGGCCTTTATTCAAAATATTAAGGGAAAAACTTACCTTGTTAAAAGTTCTGCATAGTTCAGACGAAAGGTCCTTTTCACAGAAAGCATGATTCTAAAGGAAAGACACACTTATATTCACAGATTGTCCAGCATGATTCTAGCGTTTGTACAAAGTATTGAGTGTTTGTTCATACATGTAGCGATCTAGATGTGCTACATTAAGGTCAAGACGGCAAGCTTGCAAGTCTTTGAAAATATAGTTATAATTAGTTGTTCAAATGGGACGTTTTATAAGATAATTAGGCTACATAGATAGTTTGAAATAATTCACTTAATTATATTAATAATAGCAAAAGGGTTAGTCAAATATTCATGAATGGATTTTTTGCCATTTCTATTGTGTGTATCGAGGAAATATCCAAGGATAGTTTAGTCAGCTCTGTGTGTGTGTGTGTGTGTGTGTGTGTGTGTGTGTGTGGTGTGTGTGTGTGTGTGTGTGTGTGTGTGTGTGTGTGTGTGTGTGTGTGTGTTGTGTTGTGTTGTGTTGTGTTGTGTTGCGTTTGTGTGTGTGTGTGTGTGTGTGTGTGTGTGTGTGTGTGTGTGTGTGGACACGTCATCCTTTTAATGATCATAACATAACATCCGCTGCACAACTAAATCTCTGTAATAAGCCGCTAACAAGCTAACAGACTATGTCCACTAGTAGCTTCACTTACTACGTCACAAGCTGCTTCAGCCGTACATGTTGCATTTGATCTGTTTGATGGTGTGTGTGTGTGTGTGTGTGTGTGTGTGTGTGTGTGTGTGTGTGTGTGTGTGTGTGTGTGTGTGTGTGTGTGTGTGTGTGTGTGTGTGTGTGTGTGTGTGTGTGTAAAGGCATTGGGGGTTAGACTTGCTCATAAAGGTGTGCAGACCAAAGGTAACTGACAGAAAGAGGCTGAGCGGAGCGCTCACCATAACCTGAGAATCTATGTTACAAAACTGGTCAACGTTGAACTCTGAAGGTTAATATTCAGAAGCAGCTTCCTAGGATCGTATATCTGCAGCAGATCCATTCATCCGGCTGATCCATAGGTCAGCAGATATATCAGCTGATAAAGCAGGTAAGCAACATGCTTTTGGTCGCCTTTCTGCATTGAGTGAAGGTGGCTGTGGTTCTGTTGCGGTGGATTTTCACTTAGAAAGATGCTTTTGCTGCTCTGACATTAACCATAATATTTGGGTTTGCATTATGTAATTATTTATCAAGACAAGGCACGATAATAAAGAGAAAAAAATAAGTTTGTATAAAATAGTAAGGTGACTTTTAAGAACAAACTAAGGTAGGTATGTAGGATGGAGTATAGCGCTCTATCCTATGAAGGACATTGTTGGGGCAAAAAAAGTTATGTAACACAACCGTATTGCAACACATAAAAAGGGTTATAAGCTTCTTTCCACTACTCTTTATTACAAACTGCACAACCTTTTGTGCTGCCACTATTCTGAGCAGCTAAGCGAGCTTCTTGCTACTGGCTACACAATCCGGCACGCTGCTTACCATCTGAATCCTCTGTCTTTCTTTCTTCCTTTGTGATGATGAATCCTCTGGTTCTCGGTGCTTTAAGGATGTCTCAGCTGCCCATGTTTTCCCGATCTTCCTTGCTTCTGCTTTGCATCCTGGCTACCACTCTGCTGACCTCGGGGTACCCTCGACCTCTTCTACAGCTCAGGTAAGAAGAATACAAATAAAAATAAGAATACATCTATTTTGAAACTTTACGGCATAAATTATATCACATAATGAAAACGTTAGAAAATAGCCATATGGATATAATTTAGAATAAAAGAAAGAGAAGATTACATGAAAAAATTAAAAGATTTAAAACGTTGAAGGCAAGTTTGAAGAGATGGATTTTGAGGGAGGACTCAAAGAGAGTGAGGTCCTGGATGGGTCTGGGGAGAGAGGTGGAGGGGACAGCAATGGAAAAGGCCCTCTGTAGAGCTGGGTCCTGGCAGCAGGGGGTTAGGGTTAGGGTTAGATAGCTCTGCGGCTAGGAAGGAGCCCTTTAAAGTAAGTGAGAAAACAGCTCTGCAAGAGCTGTTATTTGTTGGGGACGTTGGTGGACGCTCTTCGCAATAACAGCATTCATTGGAAGAGCTCCCTTGAGCATGACATACTATTGGTTATTATTTAGAAGCTGGTGCAGATGCAGAAACATAATTAAATACAGGAATACAATCCTCTATCCTTTTTTGAACTTGGGTGTTTTTAATTCATTATTAAAAGCATATATAAAATAGAAATATGGAAACTGCAAAATACCATTAATTTATTTATCAAATTTGAAGAATCATTTCTTATGAATACCGACCAACAGCAGTGATGATCATTAAGTTAGCTGATGAATCCCAAAGGTCTGGAAAAAAAAAGATGTTGATTTAAAAATTGTTATTTTTATTATAAAGCTTGTCTGTATTCTAAAGGTCTGAAAAAAAAGATGTTGATTTAAAAATTGTTATTTTTATTATAAAGCTTGTCTGTATTCTAAATGTTTGGATTCTTCAAGTTTGCCTGATTGATGTCACACCGGCACTAGTGCTACACTGAAAATGGATAATTGAACAAACTAAATAGTATTTAATAAACTGAAATATGAGATATTAGATCATGTGCTAACCTTTCATCTGTTCTTCTATGTTTTTAGCAGTCCAGACAATTCAGATGAGGTGACAGAAGATGACTATGATGTCCACCTTCCCTATTTCTCACTTCACAACTGGGGAATTGAGCTGACGTCAGCACCTGGCCTCATGGCAGCAGCCAATAGCAAGCCACGTTTAATTGGTAGGGTGTGGCTGTCTGGTCCCAAGTCCCAGCTTTCAGAAGGTGAAGAGTCCAGGTAAATCCTTTCAACATTGGGTAATGGCACATATTTAAACATACCGCGGTCTCTGATGCAGTTAATCACCTGATCTGAAACAGTAACAAAACAAGAGAATGTCTGAGCTTTGGTGTACAGAAGCAGGATTTATCCGACTTTACTTTCAGTCTTACACCTCATGATTTTATTTAAGGCTCAACATTTCATAGGTAAGATTGTAGAAATCTTGACTGTTGAAATAACCATTCATTCAGGGCATTATCAATATTGGCGACACTATACATGCCTATATCTGTGTATGTGTCATGAAACATGTTATGGTGTGTAGGATGGATAAAGGCTGGCCGGCTGAGTGGAGCCGTGGCTCCGTGGGTAAGAGGAACATGGTGGTAGCAGACGACGCAGCCTTCAGAGAGAAGAGCAAGCTGCTCACAGCCATGGAGCGACAGAAGTGGCTCAACTCCTACATGCAGAAACTGCTGGTTGTTAACACAAAATGATCATTCACCTACATTTTAAGCCAGTGTGCTTATTTGTGTAAAATCAAAATTCAATAAAACAGCCATGTATATATCAAGAATAAACCAATAAACCTGAAGTATTTTAAACTGACCTCAGTATGTAAAATATTTAAATAGTCCCAAAGGTTAAGATGTGTCAGTTGATGTGTGTGTATTCTGAAACAGTTTCAGATATTAAATATATTTACACAATTCTGATGAATTTGTTGTTTTTCTACAAGTATGTTGTAGTTAGGGCAAATAATTGTCTTCTTCTCAAACAATATTAGTTTGTCTGCAGCTAGAAAAGACCACAGTAGTACTTGGTGATGGGAAACATAGCGGGTTTGACCCTGGTTTTACCCAATGTTGTCAGGGAACCAGCTGGACCAAATCAATGACATTGTTGTCATTTAGAACAAAGGAAGATGTTAGAATTTAAATTTCATGAGGAAATTCAAGGTCCGGCATTGCATTAATATTTTACATGACACTGCACAGTGCACCAGGTGACACATGTCCTGTGATGCAGGCCCTTGAAAGACATCTCATTAAGGCACAACAATTACCACAAATGTAATTCAACTCAGGGCAAATCTATATTAACTACACCTGCAGATTGTAATTTATTCATTTTAATTTAGAAATCACTGTCATTTCAGATTTTTGTATTGCTGTATCCTAACGGTGTTCCTTTGTAGCAATTATTAAAATGATTTAATGATAATCGATTTGAGTGGATTTAAAAGATGATTGGTATGAATATAAGAGCCAATAAGTGTCACACACACACACACACACACACACACACACACACACACACACACACACACACACACACACACACACACACACACACACACACACACACACACACACACACACACACACACACACAGTATTGTTTTTTTTATTCAGTAGACTTGAAATCACTTAAGGTGCTATCAACACCATATCCTCTAGCCTGCCAATCATCTCCTGGAACTGCATCCTATTGGCCCGTTGGCATCTCTCCCTCCCCTCCAGTAAGGAGGACTCTGTCAGCATCAGCAGCCGGCGTCTCTCAGAGGCCCTCAGGGCCCCAGGGTCCCCAGCCTCCCCCTGGAGCCTGAGCCTGTACCCCTGTGCTGAAGGAGAGAGGCAGGGGGGCAGGGGGGGGGCTGTCCCGCCGTCACGCTCCGCTGGTGGTCTGTCATCGCTCTCCTGTCCCCGACGACGTCCTCCTGGCTCCTTCTCCTCTCCTCGCTGTCCTCTCTAAACAGAAGATGGCTTCTACGTTATATTAAGGTTACATTCATTAACATGAGTTAATGCAAATAGAAGAGCCACTATTATACAGCGTTAGGGTTGGAGTTAAGAGTTAGTGAGTAAAATAATGCATGAACACATCAATAAACTGTTCAACAACATCAGTTAAAGCTTGTTATTAAATTCACTAATGGTAATGAATGTTTCCTTTACTGTAAAATCTTAGTGATGGTTTGTGGTTCTACAGTCATTCAGTATGTCCCATACCAGCTGTGTGTCTGTCTGCATCATGCCTCTGTATACCTTTCTCTGCACTGTCGGAAGTCCCAACAGCATGTCGTTGAGGCACTCAAGGCCCCAGTCACCATGGGGACAGACAGCTCTGCTCCTATTGGCCGAGGCATTAGCGTCTGAATTCAGCGGACACGCCACCCTCTGGTCTGTCGCATGGCCCTCCACCACGCTGTCCTAACACACAGAGACAACGCTATGATCTAGAGGGCAACAGTTCTACATCACTGATGCAAAAGACAACACTCTGTTGAATATCGCTGTCAATGACATCATGTAGGTTAAATTATTATTAATCGAAAGTGAAATACGAAAGTCAGATTATGCCTCTACGAGGGCTGACGTGTGGATGGAATTTGCAATTCGGCTCGGACAATATGCAGAAATGTTGTGTGTGTGTGTATGCTGATAGTTACACCTTGGTGTCATCAGGTAAATAATACTAATACTAACTAATAATAATGCATCATATTGCTTCAGATGACATTTTGTTGGTAGAATGACTTGATCATGTTGTGAACACAAGGGGTAAGGGTTATTAGTACGTATATTTATACGTATATTTATATGTTTATTAATACGCTTAACAGCAGTTGTGAGACACTATATGTAGTAGATTTGTGTATTTTAGGCTATTGTATTATTTTATTGAATTGTATATAAAAAAAGTTTGTGTATAAAGTGCACTTTACGGGATGCAACCCAACGAAATCGAGTCGCTACCTTGTCCGTTCAACACTGTCATTGTATGGCTTACTCCATGTATTTCATACTCCGTTATACTCTGCATTCTGCACACAGTGAGCTGTAGACAGTGTTTGATCTCACCATCCACACCCAGAACAGCTTCTCTGTGTGTTTCCAGTCGGTGTATGACTTCAGGAGTTGGCTCAGGTCCTGCATACGGACACACTCCTACTTGACACACACACAGGGTTATTGTGAGAGCTTGCTTGTTGTTGACGGATGGCACAAGCTCTGTGTTTGTCAATCTACTTATCGAGTCTTAAAAACAAGAGGGCGGGTGAACTACTGATGGTATTGTGTGTATAAAATGCCCTTTTTAATAAAAAATCTGTACACTTACAAAGTTAATAATGCCTTCTTTTATATGTTAAGACCCTTATTATACTACCAAAGAAGTGTCGGGCTACTTCTAGCCTTGTAAGTGGTTTAAAATAGCGATTTCGTTTTTACCATAACACATGCCCCCATCGTTCCAAGTTTATAGCGTTTTGGTAGAATCGTCTGAAAACAGCCAACTTAAGAATGCGTATACATTCGCCTTTTTGCTCCCAAACGAACATCCTAACCCGTTATCATACTAAACATATCCCAGATCCATTTAACACCAGATTTGTCCTTTAACAATGCTTTGTTGTGTAGAGAATAGTGACAATAAACATGATAAGTTACCATATGCATGGAGCAATATCCAATGAAAAGTTGCACTTGTGCATTAACTATGTTAGTATAGCTGAACTGTGCGATCAACACACTATTAATAACACTTAATAGCTCGACTAATAACTGAATATGGTCTGCTCAGAGAAAGACTTATTTTGGAATAGATTAGATTGGACTTGGACGATGCAGCTTTCAGTGCATTGACTCGACAAAAATAAAAACCAACACACAAATGTACCTCCTGCAGTGCAGAGTTAGTGTCAGAGACAAAGGTTGACATTGAGGAGGATGAAGAGGAAAGGCCGACCGACAGGGCCTGAGGCGTGAAAAGACACCTTGGTTAGGAGGAATGATACCGCTAACACATTTTGTTAACACACCATTGGCCAGGGATCATTAAACAACCTCGCTAGCTCTTTGGTTAATGGCAAGACTGGGCATTTGTCTGAAGATAGATGTGTGATGTGTGTGCGTGTGGTTCCTCACTGTGTTCAATAGATGTGTGTTTGGTTCTTCACTATGTTCAATAGAAGTGTGATATGTGTGCGTGGTTCCTCACTGTGTTCAATAGATGTGTGCGCTTGCATTTATTTCCTTACCATGGTCACGAGCTTGCTCTGCTCTTCCTGCATTGATAGAAGGCTCCGCCTCTGGGACCTCAAAGAGCCAAACAGCCACTGAAGCTTCCTCAGAGAGGGGCGGTCCATATGGGCCTCCCCCACAGTGGGAGCAGTCATCTGAGGGAAAAGAGAAACACCATGTTTAGTCTAGAAATTATGTATCAAGAAAATAAATCAATCAATCAATCTGAAAAATGGTGTTCCTTGATGAAATGTAAGGCCATCGCTTGTGTTGACAGCATTACAGTAATAACATGTATTGCCATCGCTTGTGTTGACAGCATTACAGTAATAACATGTAATGCCATCGACTGTGTTGACAGCATTACAGTAATAACATGTAATGCCATCGACTGTGATGACAGCATTAAAGTTATAACATGTAATGCCATCGATTGTGTTCACAGCATTACAGTAATAACATGTAATGCCATCGACTGTGTTGACAGCATTACAGTAATAACATGTAATGCCATCGACTGTGTTGACAGCATTACAGTAATAACATGTAATGCCATCGACTGTGATGACAGCATTAAAGTTATAACATGTAATGCCATCGATTGTGTTGACAGCATTACAGTAATAACATGTAATGCCATCGACTGTGTTGACAGCATTACAGTAATAACATGTAATGCCATCGACTGTGATGACAGCATTAAAGTTATAACATGAAATGCCATCGACTGGGTTGACAGCATTAAAGTTATTACATGTAATGTCATCAACTGTTGACAGCATTACAATAAAAACATGTAGTCTTGAGTATCTATCATTTGAATAATTCTAACACATAACACCACAATAGTGTTTCTGATATTGCTATGCAAAATATGTAAGACCAAGTCAACCTTTGGCTCTATTTAAGATAGAGCCAAAGGTACAGAATACAGAATGATCATTGTGTATCACTGCTGCAATGTGGTAGGGAGGGATCTGGCAATCCTATACAAAATATTACTTATAACTACGTAATCCAACGAGTGGATACATTTCAACCTATGGCAGGAAATGGTCATAGGTGGTCTAGTTAAGAAACAGGTACAAATGTAAAACCTTCCAACACTAAAGGGGTTAGTTTAATTACATTTACATTTAGGGCATTTAGCAGACGCTTTTATCCAAAGTGACTTACAATTAGTACATTTCTAGGCCATTATGTTATTGTAATGGCCTATAAAGCATTTATAGGCCATAGCATTAATATATTCTTAATGCCATTTAAATTCTAGCATTAAGAAACCCTAGGGCTTCTGCCTCCATGCTGTTTATGGTCCCAGCACTGCCCTCTGGACCAGCACTAGAGCCAGGACCCCTCTTCTGTGGTGCAGCTCATGGTTTCTAAAGTGAGTCCATGATATTTAGATTTCCTTGTTGTGTTTCTTCGCCATTGAGAGGGTTTTGGGTTAGGGGGTTGTGGTATAATGTGGGGCCTGAAGACAGACACTGTGACAAAGGGCTTTACAGACACTAGGCCTCGACTGTAGTGCCTACCACTGCAGGGTCCCATCGCGTGGAGTCAAGCTGCTTCGCTCTGTGGGCCAGCAAGGTCTCCACGGCGCCTGTCGCCAACAGCCAGCCCAGGGCCAGGAGCAGCTCCCTACTGCAGGGGACACACTCCCCCCCCTGCTCTCCCACACATCTGATCCAGTCGACATGGTAGCCACTCTGCCACAGACCGACGGCCACCAGCCTCCTGTGGTCAGAGGCCACTCAAAAGGTGACAAAGAGGGAAAAATATGATAATATCAAGAAATCAATATAATTTGAGGGAAATGTACATAAGGGCTTTAACACACATTTTCCATTAATTATTTTGGATCATAATGCTTACTTATACCAAAACAGAGGTGGAAAAAAAGCTATACATGCGGTATACACAGTTGACCTGTTAAACTGAATGCACAACAACTGTAGCCTACTGCACTTCAGTGCATAACCAGTGACGGGGGGAATCGCTTTCTAGAATGAAACAAGCTTATTTTTAAAGTGTTACCTACTCTCTGGCAACTCTGGGGAGGCTTCAACAGAAATTATGTTACATGTTTTAAGAACACTGGCGAGCAATTTCCACAATGGATCCTCCTGCAAAACAAGAAGGGAACGGTTCACCTCTTTCTGTAGCAGTCTGAATAACTCTCTGAAAACGTGACTAACTTACCACCTCAGGTCCACAGTTGAATTTAGCCCTTCTAAAGACCTCTGGTGTGGGGACGGAGTCCAGGCCAGTAGCTGTCAGCATCCTGCACAGAGCACCGATCACCTCCTGGACCCTGACAGCTCCTTTACTCTGATGCATGATACACAACTCCTCACCGCCGCACAACTCCTCAACGCCGCACAACTTCACCGCTGCAGATCAGACCCACTTGGTTGGTATGTTTCTGGTATCTCAAGGGAGAGGGTTCCCGTGGATTTCTTTAATTTTAGCAACGAGATGCTATAAGTTTACTAAGCTCGCTATTTAGATATGCGCTACAATCCGGCTAACCCAAGCACCCAGGAACAGTCAGTAGTAGGCTACATATACTTCCGCAATCCACCAGTGCTCAGCGGCCAAGCCTGGTATTGCAGTTGTTTAAGCGGTCTGTGGACGGGTCCCTTGATTCAATTAAAGGCTCATAATTATCTTTATGCCATGTACTCAATTTTTTGGACTTTTTCTCTTTTCAAAACGCCACCTCAAGCGTTTTATTATGGTGCGGCCACACCAACCGCGTTACTCGCGTTGGACAACGCGAGTACCGCGCCTAAAGGCCGATTTATGCTCAGTTGCGTAAGCGCAAGCGCAAGAGGCCCTTGCGCGCCCTTGCGCACCCCTAGCGCGACTTCTCACGTCTTGTGTGCGTCGGGCGATTTTTCTAGACTTGCGTCATTTTTTACGTAAGCTTTTACGCGAGCCGCGCAGCCTGCAAGGCTGTGATTGGTCTGCTCGTCTGGTTACTACTTCCTGTCTGGAGTATCACATTTCCTGTTTTCATACCGCCACCTACCACACGATCTGGCTGGCACATAATTATGCGAACCCTTTATGCGAACCCTTCCACAGGGGCAAAGTGCTATTTTGATGCGCGACATCAAACAGCTGATGCGGGATTGTGAGCCATTTTAATGATCTTGTCACCCGATATTCGTTCTATTAGGCCTACTGGACTTATTTGTTTTAGTGTTAGCCTATTTGAATTAATTACGTAATGTTTTGTGTTCACGTTCTATGTGAAACATAAGTGTTCATGTTCTGTGTGAAACATAAGTTCAGTAGCCTCTTTGAGTGAATGAAATTTGAAAGCGTGAGTGTGTAGTGAATGAAAAATGTGTGCGTGTATGGTGGGACTATTTTCTGTATTTGATAAATAAACCCCTTTTCTCTAATAATGTTGCCTACCATATAATTTCTGTGGACATTATGCGCTATAGCTTAAAGCCTTTGGCTATAGGCCTACACTTAAATAATTCATTCACCTGTCAAGGCAATAGCTCGTTGTATAAACATTTTATATGGATATGAATTAATGAGTTTGACGTAAACCAAATTAGGTAACTTGTGTAACATGATAACTAATGAATCAAAAGTCAAGCTTCCAAGTGACCAATGTATATACATTTATTGGTCAGTGCGCATACCCAATCGTAGCACATTGTACTGGTGGGGAAACACGCCAGCATCTGACAAAAAATAATCTGCCAGCTGCTCCCTGACAAGGGCCGGTTTTGGTGAGAGTCGGGAAGATATCGGATGACTCGCGAAAGGAGATCTTCAAACTTTGGCACATAAACAAACCAACCTTGACACGCCTTGAATAGGCGTGTCAACCATGACAGCCCCTCAACACCCAGAGCCTTTAGCATTTCTGGCTGGATCTCATCAATCCCTGGGGCTTTGCCACTGCGGAGATGTTTGACTACCTCAGTGACCTCCACCAGGGAAATTGACGACGAAACACCATCAACCTCGAGCTCTGCCTCCAACATAGAGGGCGTGTTATTCGGATTCAGGAGTTCCTCAAAGTGTTCCTTCCAACGTCCGACAACCTCCTCAGTTGAGGTCAACAGAGTCCCATCCTTACTGTACACAGCTTGGATGGTTCCCCGTTTCCCCCTCCTGAGGTGCCGGATAGTCTTCCAGAAACACTTTGGTGCCGACCGAAAGTCCTTCTCCATGGCCTCTCCGAACTTCTCCCACACCCGCTGCTTAGCCTCCGACACGGCAGCCGCTGCAGCCCTTCGAGCCTGTCGGTACCCTGCAACCGAGTCAGGAGTCCTCCAGGATATCATATCCCGGAAGGCCTCCTTCTTCAGTCGGACGGCTTCCCTGACCACCGGTGTCCACCACGGTGTCCGAGGGTTACCGCCCCTTGAGGAGCCTAAGACCCTGAGGCCACAGCTAGCCACCGCAGCTTCAGCAATGGAGGCTTTGAACACCGCCCACTCCGGCTCAATGCCCCCAATCTCCACAGGAATGCCAGAAAAGCTCCGCCGGAGGTGTGAGTTGAAGATACCTAGGACGGGGGCCTCCTCCAGACGTTCCCAGTTCACCCGCACTACTCGTTTGGGCTTACCAGGTCTATCCGGAAATTTCCCCCATTCCCTGATCCAACTCACAACCAGATGGTGGTCGGTTGACAGTTCCGCCCCTCTCTTTACCCGAGTGTCCAAAACATGCGGCCTCAGATCAGATGACACGATCACGAAATCGATCATCGATCTTCGGCCTAGGGTACTCTGGTACCAGGTACACTTATGAGCACCCTTATGTTCGAACATGGTGTTTGTTATGGATAATCCATGACTAGCACAGAAGTCCAATAACAAACGACCGCATTAAAAAATAAATCTAACAGGGTAAAATGAGCCAAAAATCGAAAACGGAAGGGGAACCTACCTCCTTGGTTTCGTCAGAACATGCTAGTACTATAAGGCGTTTGGTTAGAGTGTTTTCAAGAATCGAGAATCAAGAACGAAATCAAGAAAATGAAGAGGCAAAAGCCATCCGGGGCGCAATTTCCTCCTCCGTTTGTTCATCGTTGCGATCGTTGTTGTGTTTATGTGAAAGAAATGCAGTTACAGGGCAAAACAGTTTTTCAAGGTTGCAATTCAGTTTTCGTGGGGAATTAACAAACTATTTTTATTTTCTCTCTTTTTTTTATTTATTTTTTATTATTATTATTTATTTATTTTTTTGCGGAGGGGGGGGGGCGCCGGGAGTGAAGCTCGCCTAGAGCGCCAAATGTGCTGGGGCCGCCC
Organism: Gadus chalcogrammus; assembly: GCF_026213295.1. Lineage (NCBI taxonomy): Eukaryota > Metazoa > Chordata > Actinopteri > Gadiformes > Gadidae > Gadus > Gadus chalcogrammus. The sequence goes on along the minus strand of NC_079416.1, from coordinate 1,425,328 downwards.
CTGCTAGGAATGTCCGCTGGTTACGCCACTGATAATGCCAGTCACCCCTTGCACACCGTCATCAGCAACCAGAGGAGCCTGTTCAGTGGAAGGCTGCTCCTTCCCAAAGTAAAGACCAACAGACTCAAGAACTCCTTTGTCCCTCATGCCATCACACTATACAACTCCTCACTCGGAGGGAAGTAGGAGGAAATAGTATAGAAGTAATAGAGTAAAGAGGAGACATATAACCTATTCCACTGCTTAATTTGAACTGCTAATTTATTTTATTTAACTGTCAGCCACCCCTTGCTCACCGTCATTTCATTTTATTTATCCACTATATTATATGACATTAATCCACAATGTCGTATGTGTATATGTATGTGTATGTATGTATATATATGTGTATGTATATGTTTATGCATATCTATATATATATATGTATGTGTGTATATGAATATGTGTGTTGTGGTGACCCGGCTCAAGGAACAAGAGTCTCGGATGCTCAAACTGCCAACAAGGCACGTTTATTAAGTCCAAACAACGGAAAAAAGGGGAATCACCCGTCAATGCAAACTATAACAAAATAAAGAGTCTGGGCTCCGTGAGCCACTGGGGATGCTGTGGCCGTGTCTCACGCGCTGTCCCGGTATCCAGGTGAGGAGTTCCTTCCGTGGTCTCCTGTGGTCTTCTCTAGACCGGGTCCCGGGGCAAAGGTCCATCCGGGTAGGGAATCTCGCTCCGCTCTCTGCTCCCACATGGGTCACGTACCTCCTGTCTCAGACTACCTCTCAGCTTCTCTTTTATAGCCCTCACCTGGGTCTGATTGGCCTGGTACACAGGTGTCTCCTGTTGGCGTTGAGTGGGACCTTCTCAAAGCGACCCTTGGCGCCCTCTGGGGGAAAAGGGTGGTAGACAGCACGTATTACCTGCCCTCTGGGCTTCCAGGCCTGCCGTGTCGGGGCCGGGTTGCCACACTCCTCCCCCCTTAGATGTAGCCCCGGGGCACCTCTGACTGCCCAGAGGCATGCGTCCCGACGGGACAGGGCATCAGCATTGGCGTGCTCCCGCCCTGGTCGGTGGTCCACTTTGAAGCGGTAGTCCTGTAGGGCCAGGAACCACCTTGTCACCCTGGCGTTTGTATCCTTGGCGGTGGCCATCCACTTGAGCGGGGCATGGTCCGTCACCAGGGTGAACTCCCGGCCCAGAAGGTAGTACCGCAGCTTGTCTATGGCCCACTTGATGGCCAGGGCCTCCTTCTCCACGGTGGAGTAGTTCCTTTCATTCGGGAGGAGTTTCCTGCTAATGTATGTCACTGGGTGCTCCTCCGCGTCCCGGACCTGCGAGAGGACCGCTCCGAGGCCCACCTCTGAGGCGTCGGAGTGGACTATAAGGGGCAGAGTAAAATCAGGCGTTAATAGTATTGGCTCGGAGCATAGGGCCCGTTTAAGGAGACTGAATGCTCCCTCTGCTGCCTCAGACCAGGTAACGCGGTCCGGCAGGGCCTTCCGGGTCAGGTCATGTAGGGGGCTTGCCAGGGTGGCGAAACTGGGAATGAACCTTTGATAGTACCCTACCAGACCGAGGAAGGACTTGACTTGCTTCTTGGAGGTGGGGCGGGGCCAATCCAGGATGGCCTTCACCTTGGCCTCCTGCGGTCGGACGTTCCCGCGACCGACTCTGTAGCCCAGGTATGAGGCCTCCTCCAAGCCCAGACGGCACTTGGCGGGGTTGGCGGTGAGACCCGCCCTCCTCAGCTCCCCCAGGACCGCTCTTAGGTGTCTCAGGTGGATGTCCCAGCTGGCGCTATGGATGATGATGTCATCAATGTACGCGGCGGCTCAGGCCTGGTGTGATCGCAGGAGACGGTCCATCATGCGCTGGAACGTTGCCGGAGCTCCATGCACCCCGAAGGGGAGCACCGTGTACTGGTATAGTCCTCCGGGGGTCGCGAACGCCGTTTTCTCCCGGGCGGTCTTGCTGAGGGGGACCTGCCAATATCCCTTGGTAAGGTCGAGGGTGGTGAGGTACCGAGCGGGCCCGAGCCGCTCGATGAGTTCGTCAACCCGGGGCATTGGGTACGCGTCGAACTCCGAGACCTCGTTCAGCCTCCTAAAGTCATTGCAGAATCGAAATGATCCATCTGGCTTCGGGACCAGGACGATTGGGCTGGACCAGGCGCTGTGTGACTCCTCGATCACCCGGAGCTGGAGCATTTTCTTGACCTCCTCCCGTATGGCGACCCGACGGGCCTCTGGGACCCGGTAGGGGGGTACGCGTACCGTGACGCCTGCCTCTGTCCGGATGTCGTGTTGAGCGACCGTTGTTCTCCCGGGTAGCTCGGAGAACACGTCCTGGTGTTGCAACACCACGTCATTGAGGTCTTGTTTCTGGGTGGGGCTGAGGTCCTCGCCCATCGGGACCTCCGGTACGCCTTGCCGGGCGACGAGGGCCACGGGGACCGGCACCGGTGGGGTTGTCCCGGCCTTCCACTGCTTCAAGAGGTTGACATGATACAGCTGGGTGGGCTTGCGCCTCCCCGGCTGCCGCACCCGGTAGTTCACCTCCCCCACGCGGTCGACCACCTCATACGGTCCCTGCCACTTGGCCAGGAACTTGCATTCGGCAGTAGGGATGAGAACCAGGACCCACTCCCCCGGCTGGAAGAGACGCAGCTGGGCCCCGCGGTTGTAGGTCCGCGCCTGGGCCTGCTGTGCCTGGTGCAGATGCTCCCGTACTATGGGCCAGACCTGCGCCATTCTGTCTCGTACCTGCTCGACATGGTCCACTAGGGTACGATGGGGGGAGGGTTGGCTCTCCCAGGCTTCTTTAGCCAGATCTAGTAGTCCCCTTGGCCGCCGTCCGTACAGCAGTTCAAAGGGGGAAAACCCTGTCGAGGCCTGGGGTACCTCTCTCACCGCGAAGAGGACGTGAGGGAGGAGCTGGTCCCAGTTCTTTCCGTCTCTCTCCATGGTCTTCTTCAGCATGTGCTTTAAGGTTTTGTTGAACCTTTCCACCAGCCCGTCCGTCTGGGGGTGGTACACTGAAGTCCTCAGCTGCTTCACCTGCAGGAGACTGAGAAGCGCTTTTAGCACACGCGACATAAAACATGACCCTTGGTCTGTTAAAATCTCCCGTGCTATCCCCACCCGACTAAAAAGCAACATTAGCTCCCGGGCTACGGCCTTAGCGGTGGCGGCGCGGAGGGGTAGGGCTTCCGGGTACCGGGTGGCATAGTCAACCATGACTAATATGTATCGGTGTCCCCGGCTGGTCTTGGGGAGAGGGCCCACAATGTCTAGGGCCAGTCGGTCAAAGGGTACCTCAATGATAGGCATCGGTATCAGCGGACTCCGGATCGAGGGTCTCGGGGCCGTCCGCTGGCACTCCGGGCACGCCTGGCAGTACTCCGTAACGTCCTTCTTTATCCCGGGCCAGTAGAACCGGTCTAGGATCCGTTCCCTAGTCTTGTCCATGCCTAAGTGTGCCCCTAGGACGTGTGTGTGGGCCATGAAGAGGACTTTACTGGTGTACGGGCGAGGCACCACCAACTGCTCTACTACTACTCCCGCCCTCTCGGTTACCCTATACAGTAGGCCTGACCTGGTGCAGAAGTGCGGGTACGGTAGGGTACTCACCGAGTCCCTGGTGCGACTGTCATGGGCAACAACGTGGCTCCAGGCGTGTTTCAGGGGGTCATCCTGCAGTTGAGCGGTGGCGAAATGTCCGGGACGGTCCGACCCCCTCCCGGTTGGGGGGGAAGTCCGAGAGCTCCGTGAGGGGGGAACTCTCCGTCTCTCCTAACCCGGCAGGTCGCTCCGACGCTGTCAGGGTGTCGGGGGTCCCCGGCGGGTCCAGGCGATGAGTCTCGCCGGGTGGGCGGGCTGGTGTGCCTGGTGGTGTTGGGCCGTCTCTTCCGGTGCCGTCTCCCTCTCCAGATGTCTCAGCTGGGGAGGAGTGTGGTGCCCGGGCTCCGTAGGCGTGACGAACTGGTTGTCGGTGTCGCCTCGGCTGCGGTCGGGGCGGTCGGGGTCCTGGCTCTGCGTTCCAGAGCCGGTGGAAGATGGGGCAGTCTCTCCCGATCAATAGGGGCACCGGGAGATTGGGTACGACCCCGGCCCTTACGGTGAAGGCCCCTCGGGGGGTCCGCACGACCACATGGCACGTGTCATAGGTGCGGGTGTCCCCATGAACACAGGTGACCTCCATCGGTTCCCCCGTCCTTCCGACGGCTAGGTCGGGCCGGATGAGGGTGACGACCCTCCCCGTGTCGATGAGGGCCTGAGTGTCCTTATCGCCCACCCGAGCCGGGAGGTTCGGGGCTCCGGCCTCCTGATGCGCCCAACAGGTGGCGAGTAGACACGGTCCTGGCCGGCCCTCACCCGCGAAGGCCGAGGGCATAGACACATCCCGGTTCTCCGGGCAATTCCGAGCGAGGTGTCCTGTCTGGCCACAGTTATAGCACCGCCATACCTCTCTGGCTTCTGGCGATCGGGTCTGTGGTCTCGGCTGATCTATCCGTCGAGGGGGTTCCGGTCCTCGCCGGTCCCTACGGGTGTCGATCGGGCGGGGCTGTGGCCGGGTGGCGCTGTTTAGCTGTCGGGCCACCTGCCAGTTCTCGAGCTGGCGGGTCAGCTCGTCCACCGTGGTCGGATGGTTGGTGGCGATGGTTCTCTGGGCTTCCGGCGGTAGCTGGCGGATGGTGTTGTCCAGTAACACCCGGTCGAGAGCGTTGGGACCATCCTCTCCCGCGAGCCATCTCCTGATGAGCCGCGCGTGCTGGGCGATCTGGGACCTCACGGCGCCCTTGGGGTCGAAGCGCCAGTCGTGGAACCGTTGGGCCCTGGCCGCCAGGCTATGTCCATAGTACGCCAGTACCGCCTGCTTGAGGGTCTGGTACTCACTCGCCTGTTCTGGGGTCAGGTCCTGGCTCGCCTGCTGTGCGGGTCCCGTGAGGAAGGGGGCCACGATGTGTGCCCACTGGTCCTCCGGCCATCTTTCTCTCCGAGCCGTCCTCTCGAAGACCTCCAAGTAGGCCTCGACATCGTCCTCTGGTCCTAACTTGGTTAGCCGGCTGGTGGGCGCTGAGATCGGAGAGACGTCCGGGGAGCGCATTTCCAGCCGTATGACGGCCTGCCGGAGGAGGGCCCTTTCCTCGACGGCGTCTCGCAGGAGGGCGGCCGCAGCTGCGGCCCCGTCTGGGTTCTGCATTCGGGGCGGGTGGTCCCGAAAAAAATAGCAGGAAAAACTGTTGCGTGGTCGGATTGTCTGCCTTCTCCACCATATGTGGTGACCCGGCTCAAGGAACAAGAGTCTCGGATGCTCAAACTGCCAACAAGGCACGTTTATTAAGTCCAAACAACGGAAAAAAGGGGAATCACCCGTCAATGCAAACTATAACAAAATAAAGAGTCTGGGCTCCGTGAGCCACTGGGGATGCTGTGGCCGTGTCTCACGCGCTGTCCCGGTATCCAGGTGAGGAGTTCCTTCCGTGGTCTCCTGTGGTCTTCTCTAGACCGGGTCCCGGGGCAAAGGTCCATCCGGGTAGGGAATCTCGCTCCGCTCTCTGCTCCCACATGGGTCACGTACCTCCTGTCTCAGACTACCTCTCAGCTTCTCTTTTATAGCCCTCACCTGGGTCTGATTGGCCTGGTACACAGGTGTCTCCTGTTGGCGTTGAGTGGGACCTTCTCAAAGCGACCCTTGGCGCCCTCTGGGGGAAAAGGGTGGTAGACAGCACGTATTACCTGCCCTCTGGGCTTCCAGGCCTGCCGTGTCGGGGCCGGGTTGCCACAGTGTGCATGTGTATATGTATATATACATGTTTATTTATGTTTACATTTATTTATTTATTTACATACATATATTTATTTATTTAAATTAATCCTCTATACAGTTCTCTACATTTATCTTATTTTACTTGAATCCTGTTTTACTTCTATTATTATTATCTCTACTTTCTATATTAGCTAAGAGTTTATTGTTTACTGTTTACTGTTTTTGTTATATATATATATATATATATATATATATATATATATATATATATATATATATATATATATATATATATATATGTTTTTTTTTTTTTTATAGTTAGTTAGTTAAGAGTTTATTGTTTATCTTATATTATTATTATTATAATTATTGTTTACTGTTTACTTTTTGTTTTACTTTTTATAGTTATCTAAGAGTGTATTGTTTATCTTATATTGTATATAATTTAATATTGTGTTGTGTTTCTTCTGTGAGCTACTGGACAATAAATTTCCTTGAGGGAGTCATCCCAAAAGGATCACTAAAGCCTAATCTAATCTAATCCAATCTAATAAAACGACCTGAGTTTTTCGGACCTATTTCGAGGGGGAAAAAGGCCGTCTTATATTCGGACCAATACGGTGTTTACACTTTATTTGTTTCCAACCAATTTACACTTTTTAAATGGAGTGCATGTTGATATTGTTTACTCAATTTAGACTCACTTACCTTCCCTTGATTTAAGCTATTTAACATTTCTTAACGTCTTAAACTATGGAGCGTTACTAAAATATATTTTCAACCTCACTTTGCACTACACTGATTTTCGCATTTTCTGCAGGAAATTGCATTTTCTAGTTATCATTTGCATCTGAAAACAAATGAACGACACACATTTGCTTGATATCATTTATTTCAAAAATGTTTGTCAAGAACCATTAAGTCATCAAATATACATTGACTTATCATGACACTAATAAATGACGCGTAGAGAAGTGCAACTTTTTATAATGATGTTCATTATAAAAAGTCTCAGATAAAGGGAAATGTATGGATACAGAAGAACAGGTGGAATTAGCCCTTAAATGGAATATATTGTGCCCATAAACATACTCTGAAAGCGTATAAGACAGGCGTATTTACAGAAAAACATTGTTTTAACATGTCTAACTTTTCTCAATATCAAAGACAGAAATTAAGCCAAAACAATTTTAACATTTCAGAACGATTTCATTTGGATTTTGGCATTCATCAACGGAGGCCATGTTGGGTAAACAACTTGGGTTTTATGATGTCCAATTTATTTTTTAATGGTGTGAGTTAGGGCGTTTGACGTTAAGGAGGAAGGGCCACATGGGCTCAGGAACTCCAAGTGGAGTATATCTGCTAAGTGTAAAATGACACATAGAGGTACATCAGCTAGGTTTACAATAATGCATAGGAGTATATCTGCTAGGTTTATGGTACACATGGCTTCACATATGTTGAGTTCACAGTGACGTTGGAGGACATTTGTTGCATTCAGTCATGGGACTATAGCTTGGAGCATGTGCCATACCACCACATTCAATAGTGAATACACCTAAAACCAGTTGCGCTTCAAAACAGGCAGAACAGGACTGTGTGTGTATGCCTCAGATAAAACCAATGTGCCTTATTTATTCAGAATAAGCAATCAGTTCAGTGCCTGCATTTATCTGGATCACAACTCATTGCTGTTTTAAAACAGTTTAAAAAAAGGTAAAAAAGAGAGAGGGAGAACAAGAGGAATGGTGGTTTAACTGCATATTTTATTTTTCAGCTGCATTACCTTCTCCTTCTCCCTCGTCGTCTTCTGCTTTTATGACTGGGGTTCCTTATGAAGAGAAGAACAGGAAAATAGTATCAGTTATGCTGCATCTTAAAGATGAACCACTACTATGGAAGAATCTGTCTCATCGGATTAAAAAATATATATATATATATATTGCATTTTAAGCAATGAATATTTAGGCATTGAAATGACGTCAGATTTTTTTTTGCCTCTGAAATTAACTCTTCAAATAAATTTCACCTTTATTTTTCAATAATCACAAATTCAAAATCTAATCTTCAACGTTAAAAAATTCTATATGCAAATTTCAGATACAAAATTCAATGTATACAATTTAACTTAAATATTTTCAACGTCCCGAAATTCAACATGCCAAATTCAGCTGCAAAATTCAATTAACGAAATGTAGTGTTAACATCCGGGGACCCAAGTAAGAGCAATCGATCCTAGATGCTAGATCGTTGTCAAGCAAGGAGAGCGAGCGGGAATAAGCGTGTCACCCATTGGATACCCGACTCTGATGCAGGAAGGCATGTGCAGAGCAGGTTTTAGCCATGTCCAATGGTGATGATGGGTCTTTCTTTCTTAATACAAACGTTAATTCTAAACAGAATTTTACACAGTAGCCCATAATAGGAAATGCTCAAAGGTAAATCAACGTAATTAAACACTGACTGTTTCATTTTATGGGGAAAGAGGCAACGGTGGTGGGCCGTACTAAATGCCTTATCCATTGTATCTGTAGGAGCTGCATTCAAGTTTTTATGTTTTGAACATAGATAGTATATAAAATGGATGTAGCACCAGGGCAGACCTCAGTTATTCCAACTGCATACAATTCTCTTGGCTTACGAGCGTCGCCATCTTGTCATAGTTTGACTCCGCCTCATTTTCTCTAACCAAAAAAGGGCATTGATGTGACGTCAGGGGGAGGGAGATATGCCCTGCCTGACGTACAACGAATTAGCTCTTAGCTCATTAGTTTTTAAACGATCGGTTGGTACAGTGGACCGCAGAGAAAGGCATCTTGGCACCGGAATGAACAATAGGAATGAATGCAGTCGAGGTCAAGATGACGGAGATAGAATGCTAATCCTGAAAACTAGCCTCCGAGTCGAGGTGAGAGTCAGCTGCTAGCTGTCACCCAAGAGGCCGCGCCCCTAATTATTTATAATTTTTAACCTCCAATAAAATAAAAACTAGCCTGCTAAAAAAAAATTCACCCTTCCAAGTGTTGTCATGGAGATATGAACTAAACATACTGACTAGAATAGGTTGAATAAGACAAAAAAAACAGCCTGTTTAACAAGTGAGTCAACGATGAATTGCTCACTTTGGGTACCACCTCGTAGTGGCCACCCCGTGCTACTGCAATGTTTGTTACTCCCGCATTGGATGCTGGTAGAACTCGCTGTGGTTGGGGCTTGGTTTTGAACGACTCTTTCTATTTCTCCTTCTTTCCCACCTGTGGTGAGTGCGCACCTGCTACAGGTGGTGATGATGCACCCTTTAAATTGGTGACGGAAGCTCATGACTGGGAGAAGGCGGGCAAGCAGATACAGTTATTGATCGTTCTGCTTGTGAACTGTGAACACCTTGATATAGATACTTGCTTTGCATCCTTAATTGGTTTATATTTTATTTACAATAAATGACGACCTTGGACAGTCAAACTCTCACTCTTTTCTGGACACAAACTGGGCGTCAAGCAATGCCTGCTTTCTCCGTGTGGTAAATTGATAGGCAATTGAAACTTGGGGTTATAGAAAAATCCGACCACGTTTTTTTGCCACTACAGTATGGGTCTTGAAAATGCTAATGAAATCAAATGTATTTATTAAACACATTTAATAACAAGCCGAGGGGGATCCTATGTTTTATTTATGTTTTTGTTATAATGCACACCGTTTAGACTTGGGTGGATTTGCATGCAGCATAAGGGTAATTGTAGTGGGTTAATAGCCCAATTTATTAGGCCACAAATTTGTGGCCATCCGAGGTCCCTTGGCCTACGTTTGGTGTGATGCTTGGGCGATCTGAAGCCTTGCAATGTGCACTGTGCAACGAGAGTGCAGAGCCGGCAGTACTGTGCATTGAGTGGCAACTGAATGGGCAGCATCCTGGAGATCCAGTGGCAGAACGGCGTGCCTCGGGAAGAAGCGCCCGACAGCATCCTGATTTGAATTTTTCATCCTCATACCTGCATCAAGACACTGTCATACTGTCGGCTCTGCATGCTCGCTGCGCTCTCATTATGCCACCACAGAGGCATATCAACCGTTTTGGTTCAGGTGTACTCCACTTTCCTCAACGTGCTATTGCCCGGTGTCACAAAACGAATGCACCCATTTCTAATGATCGATGATGATACAAATGTTACGTTTTAAGCTTGTGAATGTTTCCGCACGTGAACAACGACTTCATGCCTGTTTACGCTTCAAACTCGTGCAGGTTGCCAAAAATGTGCAACAGCGGAATTCGATGTAACAGCCATTGCCGTTGGACTTGCCTGAAACCTGCTTTGCACACATGCCTTCCTGCATCAGAGTCGGACGGGTATCCAACGAGTGATGCGCTTATTCCCGCTTGCTCTACTTGCTTGGCAGGGTGGCTATAGAATATTTTCAGCAGAAGGTAAGTCAGTACCGTCTAGTTTCTTCAGCCTAAGGAGCCTCTTTGAGGCCTCGTCCATCCACGTCCCTTCGGCTGAATACTTCTCCTCCAGGGGGTTTCCCACAAAGACCAGGTCCACCAGGCACGGCAGGTCTGCTAGCTTCACAAACTCCCCTGTGGAATGAAGGGTTAGCATGTTGGCTTCAAATGAATACGATATAGTAGATTATGTTAGCCGTACTGTTTCTGAATATGTGATCAAATTTAAACCTCAACTGGTTGGTTACTTTAAAAATAAAATGCAACTCACACACTTGTGTCATATCCCACAACATATCCAATAACAACATATGTATTTTCAATACAATAGTTAATGTAACAACATGGGAGCTCACCCCACTCCTTCACCAGGTTGTTGGACATGTAGAGGACCTTGAGTTTCCTCATGACATGGATTCCTCTCAGTTTCTCAATCAGGTTGTAGGAGATCCACAACTCTTCTAATGTGTCCCCTACTGCCTCCTACACACACACACACACACACACACACACACACACACACACACACACACACACACACACACACACACACACACACACACACACACACACACACACACACACACACACACACACACACACACATTGTATCTTTGTACATGTTTCTCTGCAGCATGTATGTGAGAAGAATAAACCATTAGTGTGTACGTAGGGATTAATGTGAACTCACGAGTCCATTAAGATTCTTTATGTTGTTTCTTCCTAGCGATAGTATCCTCAAGTTTTCTACAAGGAAACAAAGATTCTTAACCCATTTTGGGTGTACTTGATGTGTGTCTGTGTGTGCATTCATGGCTGTCTGGGGGACTATTTTTTAATAGTATTTATATGTGTCACTTCTTGATTAGTTCCTTTATCTAAAATGTGTTTGTATGGATGTGTGTGCAGTCTCTGAGAACTTACTCAAGCCATTGAGGTTTGCTATTTTCTCAATGCAGTTTGTTGATAAGGAAAGTTTCCTGTGTAGATATAAAGAATAATAGTTGCATTGTTATCATCTATATATTTTTTGTAACATGTCACATATCACATGCATGGTTATCTGGGGAATTACATTTATATTGACTGATGCAGCTGTCTTTTACATAGCAGAATTACCACACTAAAGAAAATACAAGGCATTATATGAAAGAAATATGTAAGGAAGAACAATATCATAAAATTAACTCCATGAAATATGGGGTGTATAGGTCGAGTACCTGCGTGGCTGGTATAAGGTGTATGGGTTGAGTGATTGCATGGTTGGTATTATAAGATTTATGGGTTGAGTGGCTGCATGGCTGGTATTATGGGGTTTATGGGTTGAGTGACTGCATGGGTGGTATTATGGGGTTTATGGGTTGAGTGGCTGCATGGCTGGTATTATGGGGTTTATGGGTTGAGTGACTGCATGGCTGGTATTATGGGGTTTATGGGTTGAGTGACTGCATGGCTGGTATTATGGGGTTTATGGGTTGAGTGACTGCATGGCCGGTATTAAGGGGTTTATGGGTTGAGTGATTGCATGGCTGGTATTTTGGGATGCATTAAAACTTGTCATGTTCATTACAACCTAACCGATAGAACTAACATTAACCTTCCTACCCGACAGAAGAGTCACCAATACTGTCGTTATTATGTATAACACATGGACTTGTGTAACATGTGTTCGTACAATGTGTGTCAAATATTTCTACATATAGATGAAGAGGCTGAGACCAGAACTCACTCGCAGTTGATCAGCGTGGAAAGGGAGGCGTCCATCTTCTCTACAGGAGGAATCTGACCGTACAGCTTCACTTCTTTGGCCTCACCAACCTTTTCCCCAGCCTTTTCCTCCTGATATTCATAAATAATACATGCACAAACACACACATGCAGTCCCAAATTATTATATAACGATGACCCCTTGATTAATACAGCAAGGGGGTTGGGGTCTCTGAAAGCGTGTTTAAATTGGTTGTATCGTGAACCTACGGACTTCAGTGGGGGTTTCATTCCGTCTGCGCACGGCACCTTCTCAACAATAATCAATAATCTTCCTCCCACTCAGGGTGAACATTTTCTTTTATTTATTTTTTCTTCTTCACCCCTCGCGGTCGACTTGGGATCTGTCGGCTGGTTGGGCACCCCTGCCCTAGAGTATCTGTGGTATAAAGGCTGGGACGAACTTCGAATTATAAATATGTACACTTTGGGCCCTATCTTGCATCCAGCACAATTGACTTTCTAAACTTACGCATGTGTCGTTGATAGTTTGCAACTGGCGTAAAGCGTTCTTTTCCCTAAATTCCCCAAATTAGGGAATGATCTTGCGCCCCAAGGGGCGGTTCGGCGAAAGGAGGAGGCGTGTTCTGGCGCAAACGTTCCCTGGTGCTATTTTTTGCTAGCCTGGTTCTACCAGACTCTCGTACTTCACTTCATTTCATTTCATTTGTACAGAGAGTCTGGACCTAATCAATTGACAAACGTTAACTCACTTGAAGGCGGGTGTCTGTTGAAGTTTAAAATGATTGGATCTGCCCAGTGCCACTCTGGATCTGCCATAACCAATCGCTAACGTTTGGTTGTGACGTATGTCATGCGCCGGGAATCACGCGCAGGTTGTACACAAACCAAACACCTTGCGCGTCTGCACGAAAATGTCCGTCAACGACAGCTGCAGGTTTTGTTCGTCGAATTTAATTTATCAGGGAAAAATTGCACATTGCAAATCAACTACCGACCTACAACAACAACTCAAACTGGCGCACGACTTTATCGTCATTGTTCTCAGACACGCCCTCTGTTTGCTGATTGGGCGCCGCTGTGGCAGCGCCAGAAAACCAAATTACATACAGCAGGTCCAAACCTAGTACTGAAGGGAAATTCAAATTGAGCAGAAGTACTTAGGCGGGCGGAGCCAGGCAAATTTTTTGCAGTTTCAGAAAACAATTCCGCCACAAACCAGGAAATACCTGGTTTAAAGTCAGTGGCGTGTTGTTCAGATGCTATTTTAAGGGCGCACGCATAATGTTGCTTTTGCACCTAGCGCATACACTTTGCTTCAATCATCTACCACACATTCTTGGTACATTATTTGGGAAAGAACAGGTGATACAGCGGTTATAAGTTGTACTTTTAAATCAATGCATCTGCAAACACATAATTCTAGACACAGACATCGTGTACCAGCCCATTACTCTTAGAATTGATGAGTATTTGATCGTGAGAAAACATTGTTTTACCGCGAGTCAGTGTTAAAATGAATGAATGAATGTGGGCGAGCGTGTGTGTATGCGTAAAAGGATCAATGAATGCAGGCTGGCGTGTATGCGTCACACTGTTTAAACACACGCAAACTAAACACGTAACCAGGGGTTGACACTAAGGTTTCAAAAGCACTTGCCCATCGGGCAAGTACAGGTCAGGTTCAACTTACCCGAATGTAATGTTCACTTGCCCAAATTATAATCAGAATCGTGAACGGGCCTCTTTTTGCCAGGCACCCGGCCTGGTTTAGGGGGCGTTCAGAAAAATCATCTGATGCTGAATGTTAGCTTCCACACATGTTGTGTTTAAAAAATAACAAACTTCTCTTTGTTTACTTATTTACTTATTTATCGAGCGGTCACATCGTGCCATGAAGTGATTTCAGTCCACCGTTCCAACCTATTAAAGCTATCACCAAGTTATATGTAGACCTGCATGATTTTATGCAAATGTACATAACTAAATGTCAGAGGTAGTAGCAAAGATATGTCTTTTTAACTTTCAAGATTCTTGTAGCTCTAACTGAATAATCACATTTCTAGTAGGGTTGTCAGTCACGATACTTTATTTTCTAACTTCAACACTATTCCTGGAAAAAGATAGATATTCTATACCATTTTTTATATCAGGGGAAAAGTTTTTTTCAGGAAAGAACATACCCAAAGTAAATAGATTATATCTCCACAACTGCAAGGGCGGTAATGTCATCTTTGGGCCAAAAGAAAGATTGTTGTGCAAGTGAAATATTCAATGGGGATAATACTTGGTTAAAGTGAATAAAGCCATGGAACACAGCATAAGTGGAAGATAACATTTCCACCTGAAATAATTATCAGTATCAGTTGGTCGTTATCAGTTGGGAGCACTGTCTTACTATGAGACACAAATAAAGGTAGATATCTTACAATTTTGACACTTGACACCTCTATTTAAAGTTCAGGGCAATCGAATGCACCAAGCCAAACACTCGCAAATAAATATATGGCCACTAGATTGCGCTAAAGAATATGTTTTCTGTTTGAAGGCAATTTACCTATTTCCTAAGAAACCTTCTCTTATTCATTGATTGAAAACACCATGTTATGTTGCAAAATTTGGCCCAGATACTGGATAATCTGTTTATGGTGGTTTTATTCGATCAGAATCAACTTTGTAGACAAAAATCACAAAGGTAATACTTCATTTTTGGTAATACTTCATTTTTGGAAAAGGGGACGTTTCTTCTTAAGTTGTTATTTGCGAGTTTTAGTCACAGAATGATATGGTTTGGACTGTTGGAATAAGTGGAGGCTCAGCTTTCATGTAGGCCTAATATATAGCCTACAGTAGTTTGTGAGGGTCCAATTTCGTGAAAAAGATCGCTATTGCTGTGTGCATGTGCACAGTTATGGAACCCAAAGCCGTGTTCTTGACTTTCCTTGATAATTTGCCTGAATCCAAAGTACTTCCAAACTGCACTCCTCCATCACTACTACATTTAACTTCTACCTAAACCGTTCGCGGAGGTGCTGCACTTGAGATGCTAGCTGTGTTGGCTAACCTTTAGCGAATCACTGCCAGAGACCGCACTGCGAGTGACAGAAGGCGGGGCTATATTCGCACTGAAGCGATGCGTGTCTGTTAACTCGCTTTCCGAGAGAAGAGAAGACAGCGCGCTGATCAATTGCAAATACTTCTATTTTGTGTGGTTTTGAGGAACAAAAGGTTGTTCTGCAGTTTCTAAAAACAATTTGAATAAATAGCTTTTATATTAACATCCACCCAAAATCCACTTGCCCGTTCGGGCAACCAGAAAAAATCTCAACTTGCCCAAACATTTTTTTTACTTGCCCCGGGCAAGCGGGCAACCGTTAGGTTGAATCCCATTACTTGGCTCGCTTCAAAATCTCAGCCCTAACCCTCGCTGTTGCGCGTTCACGTGCCGTGGAGCCATGTCCCAATACCATTTTAAAGGTAGCTTAAGGGGTAGGGGGAGGGCTAACATCCCCTCAAAATTGAGATTTTCCATGGGCACCCTCAAAGCGCTTCAGTTCTGACTTGCTCCCACAATACCTTGCGAGAAAACGGAAAATCAAGAAATATCCTAGACAAGATGGAGGGCGAAAAGAAGCGACAGGATTGGAAAAACCCAAATGTAAGTGTTTTCTCTGTAATTAACTAGTAATTATTTTATTAAATTATACTCTGCAGCCCGGCCGCGGGCTTCAAAGCCCGGCCGTGGACTCTCGGAAGATCGCGAAAGTCCGCGGCCGACTTTTGCGGTAGATCGCGAGGCCGACTTTCGCGGGCCGCCCGACCCCGGTTCTCGGCCGGCAGCCCGGCCGTCGACCGGGCTCTGCAGCCCGGCCATCGACCGGGCTGCAGACCGGGCTGCATATCATGTCGTATGATATCCAGATCTTCCATGTTCTAGTGACTCCAGGTTAAAAATAAGCTTTATACTAATATATTATATTATATTAGCAATATTCTATAAGTAATATTATATATACACATATATTATATTAATAATAATAATAATAATACATTTTATTTATAATGCACTTTATATTCAAGAATCTCAAAGTGCTTCAGAGAAAAAAATACCAAAAAAACTATTAAAAAGGGGGAACCTCAAAGAAAGTTTAGCTAAATGCTCTTTTAAAGAGATGGGTTTTGAGGTTCCGTTTAAAAAGAGCTGTAGTCTGTGGAGCCCTCAGGTGGTCAGGGAGGGCGTTCCATAGTCTAGGGGCAGCAGCAGAAAAGGCCCGATCACCCATGGTGCACAGCTTCGTATGTCGGGTTTGGAGGGTGTGAGTGGATCCTGAACGGAGTGTACGTGAGTTTGTCGGGGGGGTGAGGAGTTCCTGAAGGTAGAGGGGGGCAAGTCCGTGAAGGCACTGGTGGGTGAGGAGGGAGACCTTGTACTCAATTCTGAGTGAGACAGGGAGCCAGTGCAGTGATTTCAGGATGGGGGTGATGTGGTCATGCTTGCGCACCCTCATCAGGACCCTGGCAGCACTGTTTTGAATGTATTGGAGCCTCTGGATGCTCTTGCCAGGGATCCCAATGAGGAGTGCATTGCAGTAGTCCAACCTGGAGGAGACAAAGGCATGGACGAGCTTCTCTGCATCAGCCAGGGTGAGTGATTGGCGGAGTTTGGCGATGTTCCTGAGGTGGTATAAAGCTGTCTTACAGAGGTGTTTGATGTGGGTGTCAAAATTAAGTTGTGGGTCCATTTTAACACCGAGGTTGGTGACGGATGTGGAAAGGGGGATGTTTTTGCCAGAGAAGGTGATATTGGTGATGGTGGGGGAGCGGAGCTGATGTGGCGTGCCAATAAGGATGGCTTCCGTTTTATGGCTGTTAAGTTGTAGGAAGTTGAGCTTCATCCACGCCTCTATCTCCTCCAGGCAGGTGGTCAGTGTGGATGTTGGCAGAGGGGCAGAAGAAGTGGGGGTTGTCCTGATGTAGAGCTGTGTATCATCAGCATAACAGTGGTAAGACAAGCCATGCCTGCTAATGACACTACCCAGGGGGAGCATGTACAGTGAGAACAGTGTGGGGCCCAACACCGAGCCCTGGGGGACACCGCAGGTGACGTTGTTGGTGTGTGATTTTGCTTTGCCCAGGGCAACGTGCTCAGTTCTGTCAGTGAGGTACGAGGTGAACCAGTTCTTTACATTTCCTGATAGTCCAATGGTGTATTGCAGGCGGTGAAGGAGAATATTGTGGTCAACCGTATCAAAAGCAGCTGTTAAATCCAGGAGGATGAGGAGAGATGGGGAGCCGGTGTCTGCTGCCATCAGGAGGTCATTTGTGACCCTGACCAAGGCTGTTTCTGTACTGTGGCCATAGCGGAAACCAGACTGGAATTTTTCAAACAAGTGATGTTGTATGAGGTGATCCTGGAGTTGTGCTGCAACTGTTTTTTTCCAGAACTTTTGACAGAAATGGGAGATTTGAGATGGGCCTGTAGTTGGAGAGGACTTCTGGATCAAGGGTAGGTTTTTTTAATGTTGGTCTGATGACAGCCGTTTTTAATGCAGATGGGATATGGCCGGCCAGGAGGGAGTGGTTAATGATATTGGTGATGAGTGGAGAGACAGCAGAGATGTTGGCCTTCAGCAGAGCTGTAGGGAAGGGGTCTAGTGCACAGGTGGATGGCTTCATTTTCCTGATGACGTCCTCCACCTCTTCCTTTGTGATGCTGGAGAAGGAGCAGAGGGTCTGGACAGAGTCAATCGGTGGGTCAGCAGTTTGAAGGGGCAGGGCAGTAGTGATGGAGAGGTGTGAGCGGATGTTATTCACTTTTTGTTTAAAAAAGTTGATGTGCATGTTGCACCTCTCCGTGGTGACATCAGATTGGGATGGTAAAGGGGGTTTGAGAAGGTGATGAACAGTTGAAAAGAGCTGTTTGGAGTTACCAGGGCTACTGTTGATTATTGCGGAATAGAACCTGGACCGTGCATTATTATATATTATTATTATTATTAGTATATTAGTAATATTCTATAAGTATTATTATACTAATATATTATATTATATTAGTAATATTACATGGTTAATCAATGTATTTTTTGGCAGTACTATATTGTGTACATAGCTATTAAATATTGTACATAACATATGGCCATATCTACCAGTTCTGGCATATAATTCCTAATTCCTTCTTATTCGTTTTCTTTCAGGACTTTGTTGAGTCCACTGCCACCAGCCCCCCCCCACCTCTCCCTCATGCTCCTCCACCCCAGGCACCTCTTCCACCACCCCAGACACCCCTTCCAAGAGGAGAGTGCCAGGGAGCAGGCGAGGCATGAGGAGAGCGAGGCAAAGTTGGCGGAATGGTTGAGAAGTTGTGATTCTCCACCATTCTCTCAAAAGCTGAGAGAGAGTGTGTGTGTGTGTGTGTGTGTGTGTGTGTGTGTGTGTGTGTGTGTGTGTGTGTGTGTGTGTGTATTTTTAGGTGTGCGTGTGTGTGTATTTTTAGATGCGTGTGTGTGTATTTTTAGATGTGTGGTTCAGTGTTTCTTATTTAAATAAAGTGTTTCTTCTAAAGTGTTCTTGTTCATAACCGATTATTATCTAAGGGTGCACTCACACTAGGCCATCTGGCCGTGGCCTAACCCTGCTCAAATCTGCCAGTGTGAGTGTGGCCAGTCTGGCCAGGCCGGGCCAATTTGGCCACTTGGGAGAGGTGTGCTGCTACGGCACGGGCCGCTACCTGAGCTGGATGACGTATAGTCAATGCGACGACCACGGACATAATAAAGGCGACGAGCCTTCTTTCACATTAAACGGTAAACATCGCGTCAAGCAGTTCAACTGTTGGTGTGTTCTCTGTGTTGTTGTCCATTGTTGTTAAAACTCTGACTGGCGGCAGACTTTATTATGGTCCATGCAGCGGACGCTTGGTGATGACGTGTTACGACGTGATGACGTATGTACAAGAGCCTTCCGTGGCCAGGCCACAGCTGCGACGGCCAACGGCCACGGCCAGATGGCCTAGTGTGAGTGCAGGCCAGAGAACAATGGGGCCATTTGAGCACGGTTAGGTGTGAAAACGGCCAACGGCCACGGCCAGATGGCCTAGTGTGAGTGCACCCTAATACCACCTTTAACATGTAGCTAAGTGACATTCAAAATAAAGGTATATTACGAGGGACAAATAGTATAATTATTATTATTATTTTTTAATACTTTATTTAAACATGCCAATTACAAAATATAAATACCATTTCAGGTTAAACATCTTTACAATGGGTCTTGCTCGTTGCCCGAGACAATGGCAGCCAGTCTGTCTCTTGTAACATTACCAGGGGTCTGGTTATCTGCTAGGGGGCACGGGGAGGCCATGATGACGTCACAGGGTAGGGTTGTCCCATTTGGTAGGGGATCGGTTAGGGGTAGCAATGAGGGGTAGCAATGAGGGTTAGGGTTGAGACAGTGAGCAAAGAAACGGTATTGGGCCTTAGTGTCAACCCCTGCGTAACGCATAATACAGTCCATGGCAAGGCATATTAACGGGGGATATTCCATATTAGGAACACAAGTCAATAACGATAATGCATACAATACTGGTAAGAAACGATGCTTGTAAATGTATTGCGCATATCCTTCAATAGAACCACAGTTACCGCATATGTGTGTTAAGTTTTCTTTGCCGGAATTTATTTGAGGACACAGTATTTCTGAAGTTGTGGAAAAAAACGCTATTCCATGTGTGAATTAGGCCATATTATTTGGCCATAAACTGAGCCATTTGAAGTTTGAAATTCATGTGGACAGCATCTGTCTCTCATCTGAGACTGCAAACGCACTGTCAAAATATGAAGTAGTCAGATTCGAATGCGCTCATGGCTCTTAAAGGGGATGGGAGATGGCACTCTCATTGGTTTATTGCACGTTAAGCCCAAACCACCCCTATGGGTAATTAGGCTACTTCAGACCAACCCTTTTTAGATTTGAGCCGAGCGCAAGAGCCATTTATCCGCCTGTAAAATAGCAACATCGCCAAAGAACCGCCCAAAAAGCTACTTGCATTTGGTGCTTCTCACTTGCGTTTCAGACCGTTAAAATAGGGCCCTTTATGTTGAAAGTAGGCCTATAGACCGTCGAGATTCCCTTTTAATTCCGTTGGTATAGATTGATGCTTGTAGAAAGAATTATAATAATCCTGCCAGTTTTTAAAACAGCCGAAATTGTATGTACTCGCCTAATGCTTGTTTTTCCAGCCCAACGTTATGAGTAGCGGGGAAAATCGCCTATTCTGGCAACGCTGCCTGAACGTCGTAAAAAGTAGTCCAATTGAGCGACAGAAAGTGCCCAATCTGGCAACACTGCCTGAACGTCCCCACGCTCTAACCTCAGCGTAAATCAATAGACAGAATAGGTCCCGCCTCTGACGCTCCCGGTTCCCTCGGTCAAATGTCTATGGGAAATAACATGGGTTTTTTGAATGATCGTACATAATAAACTGGTGGCGAAAAAGTAAAAGCTGCGTCTCGTTTGAACTACCCGAGGGAACCGGAGCCTCGGAGGCGGGACTGATTCTTCAGAGGTTTATAGAATCAACTGAAAACAAGCACACATGGAACTTAAACTGTGATTTTGAGAAAGGTAATCAAAATTCTGTTTTCTGATTTGTTAAACCTTTCAACGAAGGTTAACGATAAAATATTCACCAAGTTACAAAGTCTGAAGTATTAATTGTCAGAGAATGGGCGGACAGCTCCGCCGTCCTCCAATTGACTTCCATTGTAAAAAATAGTATCTTTAAAGTAGAATAAGAAAATCAGAAAAGAAGCGCGCGATTCTAAGCTAATCTGAACATTTGGAATTGTAATGGAGTCTCTAGGTGAAAGATTTAGGAAGGAGATAGGTCCCAAAGTTTACAGAGAATAATAAAGAAGAAAGAATAAAACTTAAGAAGAACAATAGTTGAGTGCTGCATGCAGCACTCACCTAACTAATACAAATGTTTACATACGACTTACCCATTTCACTAGCGCTTCTCGGATGGTTGTTGCTTTTGCCTGCAAAATATGTTAAGTACAATGAGGGTGAAGTACACTGAAGTACACTGAGGGTGCGGTACACAGAGGGTGAAGTACACTGAGGGTGAAGTACATAGATTGTGAAGTACACAGAGGGTGAAGTACACTGAGGGTGAAGAGGATGAAGTACACTGAGGGTGAAGTACACTGAAGAACACTGAGGGTGAAGTACACAGAGGGTGAAGTACACAGAGGGTGATGTACACAGAAGGTGAAGTACACTGAGGATGAAGTACACTGAATACAATGAGGAAGAAGAGGGTGAAGTACTCTGAAGTACACTGAGGGTGAAGTACATAGATGGTCAAGTACACAGAGGATGAAAGGGTGAAGTACACAGAGGGTGAAGCACACTGGGGATGAAGTACACTGAAGTACAATGAGGAAGAAGAGGGTGAAATACTCTGAAATACACTGATAGTGAAGTACTATTATGGTGTGACACTAACAGGATGCACTTCTCTACACAGATAGGTGGACCCTCTGACTATACAGCTTTCCATGTTGATTGTCTTTAGCAACAACATAAAAAAACACGACAGTGATGACGTGCGTTAACATCATGATAACTTAACTTAAACATTGAAAGACTCTCAGCCAGGGCTAACTGCACGAAGAGTGTTGCCAGATTGGGCCAGGAAAATCTGACTGTGCACGAATCACCACGATTCTTATTGACGTTCGATCGACTAAGATAATCTTGACAGTAATAACACGTTTACACAGATATATTAAAATAAATCATTCGAATTATTGTTGAACTCTAGCGAAAATGTGTGAAAGAGTGTCTTAGAAACACGGGGAGCAATCACTCACCATGTTGACGGCTGCTGTTGCTATGACGACACCGCTACGTCACTGAGCTGCGCATGCCCACTAAGGTCCGCAGGTCCGCATATCATATGCTCTGAGTCTAGCCCTAAAAATGTAGGGATTTATAGGGGAGCAGCATGATTTTAAAATCATCTGTCATACAGGGAGCCAATGTAACGATTTAAGAATCGTTACATTGGCATGGTGATGATTGACAGCTAATGGCTCTATCTCTTCTCTTTGAAAGCATGGTAATGATTGACAGTTTATGGCTCTATCCCTTTATCTTTCTCCCCCACTTTCGATTGCAAACACCAATGTAAAACATGCAAACATTTCTTACAAAATGACTTCTAAAATGTCTAAGTTGCAAATTGATCCAGGCGACATGTTAATGCATGTTTCCTACACTAAGCATATCATATTTTAATCTTGGGTTATGGGTTTACACGTCATGTTACCAATAAGCTAGTCCTTGTTTTGGTTGCTATAGTTTCTACGTTTTTACTTCTACCATTCTACTTGCTGTAGTTTGGTCTGGCTTTGCGAGACTAACTTGTACCTGACCTTGGAGCCTATATTATTTTATCTATCATTCATACAATCCTGAACAAGGATTGGTTGCCTCAGCATACTGAGTGTATGCTGAGGCAACCAATCATTGTTCAGGATTGTATGAATGATAGATAAAATAATATAGGCTCCAAGGTCAGGTACAAGTTAGTCTCGCAAAGCCAGACCAAACTACAGCAAGTAGAATGGTAGAAGTAAAAACGTAGAAACTATAGCAACCAAAACCAAGGACTAGCTTATTGGTAACATGACGTGTAAACCCATAACCCAAGATTAAAATATGATATGCTTAGTGTAGGAAACATGCATTAACATGTCGCCTGGATCAATTTGCAACTTAGACATTTTAGAAGTCATTTTGTAAGAAATGTTTGCATGTTTTACATTGGTGTTTGCAATCGAAAGTGGGGGAGAAAGATAAAGGGATAGAGCCATAAACTGTCAATCATTACCATGCTTTCAAAGAGAAGAGATAGAGCCATTAGCTGTCAATCATCACCATGCCAATGTAACGATTCTTAAATCGTTACATTGGCTCCCTGTATGACAGATGATTTTAAAATCATGCTGCTCCCCTATAAATCCCTACATTTTTTAGGGCTAGACTCAGAGCATATGATATGCGGACCTGCGGACCTTAGTGGGCATGCGCAGCTCAGTGACGTAGCGGTGTCGTCATAGCAACAGCAGCCGTCAACATGGTGAGTGATTGCTCCCCGTGTTTCTAAGACACTCTTTCACACATTTTCGCTAGAGTTCAACAATAATTCGAATGATTTATTTTAATATATCTGTGTAAACGTGTTATTACTGTCAAGATTATCTTAGTCGATCGAACGTCAATAAGAATCGTGGTGATTCGTGCACAGTCAGATTTCCTGGCCCAATCTGGCAACACTCTTCGTGCAGTTAGCCCTGGCTGAGAGTCTTTCAATGTTTAAGTTAAGTTATCATGATGTTAACGCACGTCATCACTGTCGTGTTTTTTTATGTTGTTGCTAAAGACAATCAACATGGAAAGCTGTATAGTCAGAGGGTCCACCTATCTGTGTAGAGAAGTGCATCCTGTTAGTGTCACACCATAATAGTACTTCACTATCAGTGTATTTCAGAGTATTTCACCCTCTTCTTCCTCATTGTACTTCAGTGTACTTCATCCCCAGTGTGCTTCACCCTCTGTGTACTTCACCCTTTCATCCTCTGTGTACTTGACCATCTATGTACTTCACCCTCAGTGTACTTCAGAGTACTTCACCCTCTTCTTCCTCATTGTATTCAGTGTACTTCATCCTCAGTGTACTTCACCTTCTGTGTACATCACCCTCTGTGTACTTCACCCTCTGTGTACTTCACCCTCAGTGTTCTTCAGTGTACTTCACCCTCAGTGTACTTCATCCTCTTCACCCTCAGTGTACTTCACCCTCTGTGTACTTCACAATCTATGTACTTCACCCTCAGTGTACTTCACCCTCTGTGTACCGCACCCTCAGTGTACTTCAGTGTACTTCACCCTCATTGTACTTAACATATTTTGCAGGCAAAAGCAACAACCATCCGAGAAGCGCTAGTGAAATGGGTAAGTCGTATGTAAACATTTGTATTAGTTAGGTGAGTGCTGCATGCAGCACTCAACTATTGTTCTTCTTAAGTTTTATTCTTTCTTCTTTATTATTCTCTGTAAACTTTGGGACCTATCTCCTTCCTAAATCTTTCACCTAGAGACTCCATTACAATTCCAAATGTTCAGATTAGCTTAGAATCGCGCGCTTCTTTTCTGATTTTCTTATTCTACTTTAAAGATACTATTTTTTACAATGGAAGTCAATTGGAGGACGGCGGAGCTGTCCGCCCATTCTCTGACAATTAATACTTCAGACTTTGTAACTTGGTGAATATTTTATCGTTAACCTTCGTTGAAAGGTTTAACAAATCAGAAAACAGAATTTTGATTACCTTTCTCAAAATCACAGTTTAAGTTCCATGTGTGCTTGTTTTCAGTTGATTCTATAAACCTCTGAAGAATCAGTCCCGCCTCCGAGGCTCCGGTTCCCTCGGGTAGTTCAAACGAGACGCAGCTTTTACTTTTTCGCCACCAGTTTATTATGTACGATCATTCAAAAACCCATGTTTTTCCCATAGACATTTGACCGAGGGAACCGGGAGCGTCAGAGGCGGGACCTATTCTGTCTATTGATTTACGCTGAGGTTAGAGCGTGGGGACGTTCAGGCAGTGTTGCCAGATTGGGCACTTTCTGTCGCTCAATTGGACTACTTTTTACGACGTTCAGGCAGCGTTGCCAGAATAGGCGATTTTCCCCGCTACTCATAACGTTGGGCTGGAAAAACAAGCATTAGGCGAGTACATACAATTTCGGCTGTTTTAAAAACTGGCAGGATTATTATAATTCTTTCTACAAGCATCAATCTATACCAACGGAATTAAAAAGGGAATCTCGACGGTCTATAGGCCTACTTTCAACATAAAGGGCCCTATTTTAACGGTCTGAAACGCAAGTGAGAAGCACCAAATGCAAGTAGCTTTTTGGGCGGTTCTTTGGCGATGTTGCTATTTTACAGGCGGATAAATGGCTCTTGCGCTCGGCTCAAATCTAAAAAGGGTTGGTCTGAAGTAGCCTAATTACCCATAGGGGTGGTTTGGGCTTAACGTGCAATAAACCAATGAGAGTGCCATCTCCCATCCCCTTTAAGAGCCATGAGCGCATTCGAATCTGACTACTTCATATTTT
Source organism: Gadus chalcogrammus (assembly GCF_026213295.1). Lineage (NCBI taxonomy): Eukaryota > Metazoa > Chordata > Actinopteri > Gadiformes > Gadidae > Gadus > Gadus chalcogrammus. Next base: position 1,400,204 of record NC_079416.1, on the reverse strand, counting down.
GACAGTGCGTTTGCAGTCTCAGATGAGAGACAGATGCTGTCCACATGAATTTCAAACTTCAAATGGCTCAGTTTATGGCCAAATAATATGGCCTAATTCACACATGGAATAGCGTTTTTTTCCACAACTTCAGAAATACTGTGTCCTCAAATAAATTCCGGCAAAGAAAACTTAACACACATATGCGGTAACTGTGGTTCTATTGAAGGATATGCGCAATACATTTACAAGCATCGTTTCTTACCAGTATTGTATGCATTATCGTTATTGACTTGTGTTCCTAATATGGAATATCCCCCGTTAATATGCCTTGCCATGGACTGTATTATGCGTTACGCAGGGGTTGACACTAAGGCCCAATACCGTTTCTTTGCTCACTGTCTCAACCCTAACCCTCATTGCTACCCCTCATTGCTACCCCTAAACCGATCTCCCCTACCAATGGGACAACCCTACCCTGTGACGTCATCATGGCCGCCCCGTGCCCCCTAGCAGATAACCAGACCCCTGGTAATGTTACAAGAGACAGACTGGCTGCCATTGTCTCGGGCAACGAGCAAGCCCATTGTAAAGATGTTTAACCTGAAATGGTATTTATATTTTGTAATTGGCATGTTTAAATAAAGTATTAAAAAATAATAATATAATTATACTATTTGTCCCTCGTAATATACCTTATTTTGAATGTCAACTTAGCTACATGTTAAAGGTGGTATTAGGGTGCACTCACACTAGGCCATCTGGCCGTGGCCGTTGGCCGTTTTCACACCTAAACCGTGCTCAAATGGCCCATTGTTCTCTGGCCTGCACTCACACTAGGCCATCTGGCCGTGGCCGTTGGCCGTCGCAGCTGTGGCCTGGCCACGGAAGGCTCTGTACATACGTCATCACGTCGTAACACGTCATCACCAGCGTCCGCTGCATGGACCATAATAAGTTCTGCCGCCAGTCAGAGTTTTAACAACAATGGACAACAACACAGAGAACACACCAACAGTTGAACTGCTTGACGCGATGTTTACCGTTTAATGTGAAAGAAGGCTCGGCGCCTTTATTATGTCCGTGGTCGTCGCATTGACTATACGTCATCCAGCTCAGGTAGCGGCCCGTGCCGTAGCAGCACACCTCTCCCAAGTGGCCAAATGGCCCGGCCTGGCCAGACTGGCCCACTCACACTGGCAGATTTGAGGCAGGGTTAGGCCACGGCCAGATGGCCTAGTGTGAGTGCACCCTTAGATAATAATCGGTTATGAACAAGAACACTTTAGAAGAAACACTTTATTTAAATAAGAAACACTGAACCACACATCTAAAATACACACACACGCATCTAAAAATACACACACACGCACACCTAAAAATACACACACACACACACACACACCACACCACACACACACACACACACACACACACACACCCACAACACACACACACACACACTCTCCTCAGCTTTGAGAGAATGGTGGAGAATCACAACTTCTCAACCATTCCGCCAACCTTTGCCTCGCTCTCCTCAGCCTCGCCTGCTCCCTTGGCACTCTCCTCTTGGAAGGGGTGTCTGGGGTGGTGGAAGAGGTGCCTGTGGTGGAGGAGCATGAGGAGAGGTGGGGGGGGGCTGGTGGCAGTGGACTCAACAAAGTCCTGAAAGAAAAACGAATAAGAAGGAATTAGGAATTATATGCCAGAACTGGTAGATATGGCCATATGTTATGTACAATATTTAATAGCTATGTACAACAATATAGTACTGCCAAAAATACATTGATTAACCATGTAATATATAATATAAATATAATATATTAGTATAATAATACTTATAGAATAGTACTAATATACTAATAACTAATAATAATATATAATAATGCACGGTCCAGGTTCTATTCCGCAATAATCAACAGTAGCCCTGGTAACTCCAAACAGCTCTTTTCAACTGTTCATCACCTTCTCAAACCCCCTTACCATCCCAATCTGATGTCCACCACGGAGAGGTGCAACATGCACATCAACTTTTTTAAACAAAAAAGTGAATAACATCCGCTCACACCTCTCCATCAACTACTGCCCTGCCCCTTCAAACTGCTGACCCACCGATTGACTCTGTCCAGACCCTCTGCTCCTTCTCCAGCCTCACAAAGGAAGAGGTGGAGGACGTCATCAGGAAAATGAAGCCATCCACCTGTGCACTAGACCCCTCCCTACAGCTCTGCTGAAGGCCAACATCTCTGCTGTCTATCCCACTCATCACCAATATCATAACCACTCCCTCCTGGCCGGCCATATCCCATCTGCATTAAAAACGGCTGTCATCAGACCAACATTAAAAAAACCTACCCTTGATCCAGAAGTCCTCTCCAACTACAGGCACCATCTCAACTCTCCACATTTCTGTCAAAGTTTCTGGAAAAAACAGTTGCAGCACAACTCCAGGATCACCTCATACAACATCACTTGTTTTGAAAAATTCCGTCTGGTTTCCGCTATGGCCACATGTAAGAAACAGCCTTGGTCAGGGTCAACAATGACCTCCTGATGGCAGCAGACACCGGCTCCCCATCTCTCCTCATCCTCTGGATTAACAGCTGCTTTTGATACGGTTGACCACAATATTCTCCTCACCGCCTGCAATACACCATTGGACTATCAGGAAATTGTAAAGAACTGGTTCACCTCGTACTCACTGACAGAACTGAGCACGTTGCCCCTGGGCAAAAGCAAAATCACACACCAACAACGTCACCTGCGGTGTCCCCCAGGGCTCGGTGTTGGGGCCCACACTGTTCTCACTGTACATGCTCCCCCTGGGTAGTGTCATTAGCAGGCATGGCTTGTACTTACCACTGTTATGCTGATGATACACAGCTCTACATCAGGACAACCCCACTTCTTCTGCCCCTCTGCCAACATCCACACTGACCACCTGCCTGGAGGAGATAGAGGCTGGATGAAGCTCAACTTCCTACAACTTAACAGCCATCTAAAAAAGGAAGCCATCCTTATTGGCACGCCACATCAGCTCCGCTCCCCCACCATCCAATATCACCTTCTCTGGCAAAACATCCCCCTTTCCACATCCGTCAACCAACCTCGGTGTTAAAATGGACCCACAACTTAATTTTGACACCCACATCAAACACCTCGTAAGACAGCTTTATACCACCTCAGGAAATCGACAAACTCCGCAATCACTCACACCTGGCTGATGCAGAGAAGCTCGTCCATGCCTTTGTCTCCTCCAGGTTGGACTACTGCAATGCACTCCTCATTGGGATCCCTGGCAGAGCATCCAGAGGCTCCAATACATTCAAAACAGTGCTGCCAGGGTCCTGATGAGGGTTGCGCAAGCATGACCACATCACCCCCATCCTGAAATCACTGCACTGGCTCCCTGTCTCACTCAGAATTGAGTACAAGGTCTCCCTCCTCACCCACCAGTGCCTTCACGGACTTGCCCCCCTCTACATTCAGGAACTCCTCACCCCCCCGACAAACTCACGTACACTCCGTTCAGGATCCACTCACACCCTCCAACCCGACATACGAAGCTGTGCACCATGGGTGATCGGGCCTTTTCTGCTGCTGCCCTAGACTATGGAACGCCCTCCTGACCACCTGCGGGCTCCACAGACTACAGCTCTTTTTAAACGGAACCTCAAAACCCATCTCTTTAAAAGACGCATTTAGCTAAACTTTCTTTGAGGTTCCCCTGTTTAATAGTTTTTTTGGTATTTTTTCTCTGAGCCTTTGAGATTCTTGAATATAAAGTGCATTATAATAAAATGTATTATTATTATTAGTATTAATATAATATATGTGTATATATAATATTACTTATAGAATATTGCTAATATAATATAATATATTAGTATAAAGCTTATTTTTAACCTGGAGTCACTAGAACATGGAAGATCTGGATATCATACGACATGATATGCCAGCCCGGTCTGCAGCCCGGTCGATGGCCGGGCTGCAGAGGCTCCGGTCGACGGCCGGGCTGCCGGCCGAGAACCGGGGTCGGGCGACCGCGAAAGTCGGCCTCGCGATCTACCGCAAAAGTCGGCGCCGCGGACTTTCGCGATCTATCCGAGAGTCCACGGCCGGGCTTTGAAGCCCGCGGCCGGGCTGCAGAGTATAATTAATAAAATAATTACTAGTTAATTACAGAGAAAACACTTACATTTGGGTTTTTCCAATCCTGTCGCTCTTTTCGCCCTCCATCTTGTCTAGGATATTTCTTGATTTTCCGTTTTCTCGCAAGGTATTGTGGGAGCAAGTCAGAACTGAAGCGCTTTGAGGGTGCCCAATGGAAATCCTCAATTTTGAGGGGATGTTAGCCCTCCCCCGACCCCTTAAGCTACCTTTAAAATGGTATTGGGACATGGCTCCACGGCACGTGAACGCGCAACAGCGAGGGTTAGGGCTGAGATTTTGAAGCGAGCCAAGTAATGGGATTCAACCTAACGGTTGCCCGCTTGCCCGGGGCAAGTAAAAAAAATGTTTGGGCAAGTTGAGATTTTTTCTGGTTGCCCGAACGGGCAAGTGGATTTTGGGTGGATGTTAATATAAAAGCTATTTATTCAAATTGTTTTTAGAAACTGCAGAACAACCTTTTGTTCCTCAAAACCACACAAAATAGAAGTATTTGCAATTGATCAGCGCGCTGTCTTCTCTTCTCTCGGAAAGCGAGTTAACAGACACGCATCGCTTCAGTGCGAATATAGCCCCGCCTTCTGTCACTCGCAGTGCGGTCTCTGGCAGTGATTCGCTAAAGGTTAGCCAACACAGCTAGCATCTCAAGTGCAGCACCTCCGCGAACGGTTTAGGTAGAAGTTAAATGTAGTAGTGATGGAGGAGTGCAGTTTGGAAGTACTTTGGATTCAGGCAAATTATCAAGGAAAGTCAAGAACACGGCTTTGGGTTCCATAACTGTGCACATGCACACAGCAATAGCGATCTTTTTCACGAAATTGGACCCTCACAAACTACTGTAGGCTATATATTAGGCCTACATGAAAGCTGAGCCTCCACTTATTCCAACAGTCCAAACCATATCATTCTGTGACTAAAACTCGCAAATAACAACTTAAGAAGAAACGTCCCCTTTTCCAAAAATGAAGTATTACCAAAAATGAAGTATTACCTTTGTGATTTTTGTCTACAAAGTTGATTCTGATCGAATAAAACCACCATAAACAGATTATCCAGTATCTGGGCCAAATTTTGCAACATAACATGGTGTTTTCAATCAATGAATAAGAGAAGGTTTCTTAGGAAATAGGTAAATTGCCTTCAAACAGAAAACATATTCTTTAGCGCAATCTAGTGGCCATATATTTATTTGCGAGTGTTTGGCTTGGTGCATTCGATTGCCCTGAACTTTAAATAGAGGTGTCAAGTGTCAAAATTGTAAGATATCTACCTTTATTTGTGTCTCATAGTAAGACAGTGCTCCCAACTGATAACGACCAACTGATACTGATAATTATTTCAGGTGGAAATGTTATCTTCCACTTATGCTGTTTCCATGGCTTTATTCACTTTAACCAAGTATTATCCCCATTGAATATTTCACTTGCACAACAATCTTTCTTTTGGCCCAAAGATGACATTACCGCCCTTGCAGTTGTGGAGATATAATCTATTTACTTTGGGTATGTTCTTTCCTGAAAAAACTTTTCCCCTGATATAAAAAATGGTATAGAATATCTATATTTTTCCAGGAATAGTGTTGAAGTTAGAAAATAAAGTATCGTGACTGACAACCCTACTAGAAATGTGATTATTCAGTTAGAGCTACAAGAATCTTGAAAGTTAAAAAGACATATCTTTGCTACTACCTCTGACATTTAGTTATGTACATTTGCATAAAATCATGCAGGTCTACATATAACTTGGTGATAGCTTTAATAGGTTGGAACGGTGGACTGAAATCACTTCATGGCACGATGTGACCGCTCGATAAATAAGTAAATAAGTAAACAAAGAGAAGTTTGTTATTTTTTAAACACAACATGTGTGGAAGCTAACATTCAGCATCAGATGATTTTTCTGAACGCCCCCTAAACCAGGCCGGGTGCCTGGCAAAAAGAGGCCCGTTCACGATTCTGATTATAATTTGGGCAAGTGAACATTACATTCGGGTAAGTTGAACCTGACCTGTACTTGCCCGATGGGCAAGTGCTTTTGAAACCTTAGTGTCAACCCCTGGTTACGTGTTTAGTTTGCGTGTGTTTAAACAGTGTGACGCATACACGCCAGCCTGCATTCATTGATCCTTTTACGCATACACACACGCTCGCCCACATTCATTCATTCATTTTAACACTGACTCGCGGTAAAACAATGTTTTCTCACGATCAAATACTCATCAATTCTAAGAGTAATGGGCTGGTACACGATGTCTGTGTCTAGAATTATGTGTTTGCAGATGCATTGATTTAAAAGTACAACTTATAACCGCTGTATCACCTGTTCTTTCCCAAATAATGTACCAAGAATGTGTGGTAGATGATTGAAGCAAAGTGTATGCGCTAGGTGCAAAAGCAACATTATGCGTGCGCCCTTAAAATAGCATCTGAACAACACGCCACTGACTTTAAACCAGGTATTTCCTGGTTTGTGGCGGAATTGTTTTCTGAAACTGCAAAAAATTTGCCTGGCTCCGCCCGCCTAAGTACTTCTGCTCAATTTGAATTTCCCTTCAGTACTAGGTTTGGACCTGCTGTATGTAATTTGGTTTTCTGGCGCTGCCACAGCGGCGCCCAATCAGCAAACAGAGGGCGTGTCTGAGAACAATGACGATAAAGTCGTGCGCCAGTTTGAGTTGTTGTTGTAGGTCGGTAGTTGATTTGCAATGTGCAATTTTTCCCTGATAAATTAAATTCGACGAACAAAACCTGCAGCTGTCGTTGACGGACATTTTCGTGCAGACGCGCAAGGTGTTTGGTTTGTGTACAACCTGCGCGTGATTCCCGGCGCATGACATACGTCACAACCAAACGTTAGCGATTGGTTATGGCAGATCCAGAGTGGCACTGGGCAGATCCAATCATTTTAAACTTCAACAGACACCCGCCTTCAAGTGAGTTAACGTTTGTCAATTGATTAGGTCCAGACTCTCTGTACAAATGAAATGAAATGAAGTGAAGTACGAGAGTCTGGTAGAACCAGGCTAGCAAAAAATAGCACCAGGGAACGTTTGCGCCAGAACACGCCTCCTCCTTTCGCCGAACCGCCCCTTGGGGCGCAAGATCATTCCCTAATTTGGGGAATTTAGGGAAAAGAACGCTTTACGCCAGTTGCAAACTATCAACGACACATGCGTAAGTTTAGAAAGTCAATTGTGCTGGATGCAAGATAGGGCCCAAAGTGTACATATTTATAATTCGAAGTTCGTCCCAGCCTTTATACCACAGATACTCTAGGGCAGGGGTGCCCAACCAGCCGACAGATCCCAAGTCGACCGCGAGGGGTGAAGAAGAAAAATAAATAAAAGAAAATGTTCACCCTGAGTGGGAGGAAGATTATTGATTATTGTTGAGAAGGTGCCGTGCGCAGACGGAATGAAACCCCCACTGAAGTCCGTAGGTTCACGATACAACCAATTTAAACACGCTTTCAGAGACCCCAACCCCCTTGCTGTATTAATCAAGGGGTCATCGTTATATAATAATTTGGGACTGCATGTGTGTGTTTGTGCATGTATTATTTATGAATATCAGGAGGAAAAGGCTGGGGAAAAGGTTGGTGAGGCCAAAGAAGTGAAGCTGTACGGTCAGATTCCTCCTGTAGAGAAGATGGACGCCTCCCTTTCCACGCTGATCAACTGCGAGTGAGTTCTGGTCTCAGCCTCTTCATCTATATGTAGAAATATTTGACACACATTGTACGAACACATGTTACACAAGTCCATGTGTTATACATAATAACGACAGTATTGGTGACTCTTCTGTCGGGTAGGAAGGTTAATGTTAGTTCTATCGGTTAGGTTGTAATGAACATGACAAGTTTTAATGCATCCCAAAATACCAGCCATGCAATCACTCAACCCATAAACCCCTTAATACCGGCCATGCAGTCACTCAACCCATAAACCCCATAATACCAGCCATGCAGTCACTCAACCCATAAACCCCATAATACCAGCCATGCAGTCACTCAACCCATAAACCCCATAATACCAGCCATGCAGCCACTCAACCCATAAACCCCATAATACCACCCATGCAGTCACTCAACCCATAAACCCCATAATACCAGCCATGCAGCCACTCAACCCATAAATCTTATAATACCAACCATGCAATCACTCAACCCATACACCTTATACCAGCCACGCAGGTACTCGACCTATACACCCCATATTTCATGGAGTTAATTTTATGATATTGTTCTTCCTTACATATTTCTTTCATATAATGCCTTGTATTTTCTTTAGTGTGGTAATTCTGCTATGTAAAAGACAGCTGCATCAGTCAATATAAATGTAATTCCCCAGATAACCATGCATGTGATATGTGACATGTTACAAAAATATATAGATGATAACAATGCAACTATTATTCTTTATATCTACACAGGAAACTTTCCTTATCAACAAACTGCATTGAGAAAATAGCAAACCTCAATGGCTTGAGTAAGTTCTCAGAGACTGCACACACATCCATACAAACACATTTTAGATAAAGGAACTAATCAAGAAGTGACACATATAAATACTATTAAAAAATAGTCCCCCAGACAGCCATGAATGCACACACAGACACACATCAAGTACACCCAAAATGGGTTAAGAATCTTTGTTTCCTTGTAGAAAACTTGAGGATACTATCGCTAGGAAGAAACAACATAAAGAATCTTAATGGACTCGTGAGTTCACATTAATCCCTACGTACACACTAATGGTTTATTCTTCTCACATACATGCTGCAGAGAAACATGTACAAAGATACAATGTGTGTGTGTGTGTGTGTGTGTGTGTGTGTGTGTGTGTGTGTGTGTGTGTGTGTGTGTGTGTGTGTGTGTGTGTGTGTGTGTGTGTGTGTGTGTGTGTGTGTGTGTGTGTGTGTAGGAGGCAGTAGGGGACACATTAGAAGAGTTGTGGATCTCCTACAACCTGATTGAGAAACTGAGAGGAATCCATGTCATGAGGAACTCAAGGTCCTCTACATGTCCAACAACCTGGTGAAGGAGTGGGGTGAGCTCCCATGTTGTTACATTAACTATTGTATTGAAAATACATATGTTGTTATTGGATATGTTGTGGGATATGACACAAGTGTGTGAGTTGCATTTATTTTTAAAGTAACCAACCAGTTGAGGTTTAAATTTGATCACATATTCAGAAACAGTACGGCTAACATAATCTACTATATCGTATTCATTTGAAGCCAACATGCTAACCCTTCATTCCACAGGGGAGTTTGTGAAGCTAGCAGACCTGCCGTGCCTGGTGGACCTGGTCTTTGTGGGAAACCCCTGGAGGAGAAGTATTCAGCCGAAGGGACGTGGATGGACGAGGCCTCAAAGAGGCTCCTTAGGCTGAAGAAACTAGACGGTACTGACTTACCTTCTGCTGAAAATATTCTATAGCCACCCTGCCAAGCAAGTAGAGCAAGCGGGAATAAGCGCATCACTCGTTGGATACCCGTCCGACTCTGATGCAGGAAGGCATGTGTGCAAAGCAGGTTTCAGGCAAGTCCAACGGCAATGGCTGTTACATCGAATTCCGCTGTTGCACATTTTTGGCAACCTGCACGAGTTTGAAGCGTAAACAGGCATGAAGTCGTTGTTCACGTGCGGAAACATTCACAAGCTTAAAACGTAACATTTGTATCATCATCGATCATTAGAAATGGGTGCATTCGTTTTGTGACACCGGGCAATAGCACGTTGAGGAAAGTGGAGTACACCTGAACCAAAACGGTTGATATGCCTCTGTGGTGGCATAATGAGAGCGCAGCGAGCATGCAGAGCCGACAGTATGACAGTGTCTTGATGCAGGTATGAGGATGAAAAATTCAAATCAGGATGCTGTCGGGCGCTTCTTCCCGAGGCACGCCGTTCTGCCACTGGATCTCCAGGATGCTGCCCATTCAGTTGCCACTCAATGCACAGTACTGCCGGCTCTGCACTCTCGTTGCACAGTGCACATTGCAAGGCTTCAGATCGCCCAAGCATCACACCAAACGTAGGCCAAGGGACCTCGGATGGCCACAAATTTGTGGCCTAATAAATTGGGCTATTAACCCACTACAATTACCCTTATGCTGCATGCAAATCCACCCAAGTCTAAACGGTGTGCATTATAACAAAAACATAAATAAAACATAGGATCCCCCTCGGCTTGTTATTAAATGTGTTTAATAAATACATTTGATTTCATTAGCATTTTCAAGACCCATACTGTAGTGGCAAAAAAACGTGGTCGGATTTTTCTATAACCCCAAGTTTCAATTGCCTATCAATTTACCACACGGAGAAAGCAGGCATTGCTTGACGCCCAGTTTGTGTCCAGAAAAGAGTGAGAGTTTGACTGTCCAAGGTCGTCATTTATTGTAAATAAAATATAAACCAATTAAGGATGCAAAGCAAGTATCTATATCAAGGTGTTCACAGTTCACAAGCAGAACGATCAATAACTGTATCTGCTTGCCCGCCTTCTCCCAGTCATGAGCTTCCGTCACCAATTTAAAGGGTGCATCATCACCACCTGTAGCAGGTGCGCACTCACCACAGGTGGGAAAGAAGGAGAAATAGAAAGAGTCGTTCAAAACCAAGCCCCAACCACAGCGAGTTCTACCAGCATCCAATGCGGGAGTAACAAACATTGCAGTAGCACGGGGTGGCCACTACGAGGTGGTACCCAAAGTGAGCAATTCATCGTTGACTCACTTGTTAAACAGGCTGTTTTTTTTGTCTTATTCAACCTATTCTAGTCAGTATGTTTAGTTCATATCTCCATGACAACACTTGGAAGGGTGAATTTTTTTTTAGCAGGCTAGTTTTTATTTTATTGGAGGTTAAAAATTATAAATAATTAGGGGCGCGGCCTCTTGGGTGACAGCTAGCAGCTGACTCTCACCTCGACTCGGAGGCTAGTTTTCAGGATTAGCATTCTATCTCCGTCATCTTGACCTCGACTGCATTCATTCCTATTGTTCATTCCGGTGCCAAGATGCCTTTCTCTGCGGTCCACTGTACCAACCGATCGTTTAAAAACTAATGAGCTAAGAGCTAATTCGTTGTACGTCAGGCAGGGCATATCTCCCTCCCCCTGACGTCACATCAATGCCCTTTTTTGGTTAGAGAAAATGAGGCGGAGTCAAACTATGACAAGATGGCGACGCTCGTAAGCCAAGAGAATTGTATGCAGTTGGAATAACTGAGGTCTGCCCTGGTGCTACATCCATTTTATATACTATCTATGTTCAAAACATAAAAACTTGAATGCAGCTCCTACAGATACAATGGATAAGGCATTTAGTACGGCCCACCACCGTTGCCTCTTTCCCCATAAAATGAAACAGTCAGTGTTTAATTACGTTGATTTACCTTTGAGCATTTCCTATTATGGGCTACTGTGTAAAATTCTGTTTAGAATTAACGTTTGTATTAAGAAAGAAAGACCCATCATCACCATTGGACATGGCTAAAACCTGCTCTGCACATGCCTTCCTGCATCAGAGTCGGGTATCCAATGGGTGACACGCTTATTCCCGCTCGCTCTCCTTGCTTGACAACGATCTAGCATCTAGGATCGTATCTGTCTACTCTTGGGTCCCGGATGTTAACACTACATTTCGTTAATTGAATTTGTATCTGAAATTTGCATATAGAATTTTTTAACGTTGAAGATTAGATTTTGAATTTGTGATTATTGAAATAAAGGTGGAAATTTTGAAGAGTTAATTCAGAGGCAAAAAAAAATCTGACGTCATTCAATGCCTAAATATTCATTGCTTAAATGCAATATATATATATATATTTTTTTAATCCGATGAGACAGACTTCCATAGTAGTGGTCATCTTTAAGATGCAGCATAACTGATACTATTTTCCTGTTTTCTATCATAAGGAACCCCAGTCATAAAAGCAGAAGACGACGAGGGAGAAGGAGAAGGTAATGCAAGATGAAAAATAAATATGCAGGTTAAACCACCATTCCTCTTGTTCTCCCTCTCTCTGTTTGTACCTTTTTTTAAACTGTTTTAAAACAGCAATGAGTTGTGATCCAGATAAATGCAGGCACTGAACTGATTGCTTATTCTGAAGTAAATAAGGCACATTGGTTTTATCTGAGGCATACACACACAGTCCGTTCTGCCTGTTTGAAGCGCAAACTGGTTTAGGTGTATTCACTGAATGTGGTGGTATGGCACATGCTCCAAGCTATAGTCCATGACTGAATGCAACAAATGTCTCAACGTCACTGTGAACTCAACATATGTGAAGCCATGTGTACCATAAACCTAGCAGATATACTCCTATGCATTATTGTAAACCTAGCTGAGGTACCTCTATGTGTCTTGTACACTTAGCAGATATACTCCCACTTGGAGTCCTGAGCCCATGGGCCCTTCCTCCTTAACGTCAACGCCCTAACTCACACCATTAAAAAATAAATTGGGACATCATAAAACCCAAGTTGTTTACCCAACATGCTCCGCCTCCCCCGTCAGTTGATGATGCCAAAATCCAAATGAAATCGTTCTGAAATGTTAAAATTGTTTTGGCTTAATTTCTGTCTTGATATTGAGAAAAGTTAGACATGTTAAAACAATGTTTTTCTGTAAATACGCCTGTCTTATACGCTTTCAGAGTATGTTTATGGGCACAATATATTCCATTTAAGGGCTAATTCCACCTGTTCTTCTGTATCCATACATTTCCCTTTATCTGAGACTTTTTATAATGAACATCATTATAAAAAGTTGCACTTCTCTACGCGTCATTTATTAGTGTCATGATAAGTCAATGTATATTTGATGACTTAATGGTTCTTGACAAACATTTTTGAAATAAATGATATCAAGCAAATGTGTGTCGTTCATTTTTTCAGATGCAAATGATAACTAGAAAATGCAATTTCCTGCAGAAAATGCGAAAATCAGTGTAGTGCAAAGTGAGGTTGAAAATATATTTTAGTAACGCTCCATAGTTTAAGACGTTAAGAAATGTTAAATAGCTTAAATCAAGGGAAGGTAAGTGAGTCTAAATTGAGTAAACAATATCAACATGCACTCCATTTAAAAAGTGTAAATTGGTTGGAAACAAATAAAGTGTAAAACCGTATTGGTCCGAATATAAGACGGCCTTTTTCCCCCTCGAAATAGGTCCGAAAAACTCAGGTCGTTTTATTAGATTGGATTAGATTAGATTAGGCTTTAGTGATCCTTTTGGGATGACTCCCTCAAGGAAATTTATTGTCCAGTAGCTCACAGAAGAAACACAACACAATATTAAATTATAACAATATAAGATAAACAATACACTCTTAGATAACTATAAAAAGTAAAACAAAAAGTAAACAGTAAACAATAATTATAATAATAATAATATAAGATAAACAATAAACTCTTAACTAACTAACTATAAAAAAAAAAAAAATATATATATATATATATATAATATATTAATATATCATATATATATATATATAGTATATATATACAAAAACAGTAAACAGTAACAAATAAACTCTTAGCTAATATAGAAAGTAGAGATAATACTAATAGAAGTAAAACAGGATTCAAGTAAATACGATAAATGTAGAGAACTGTCGTAGAGGATTATTTTAATAATAAATATATGTAATGTAATAATACTAATGTAAACATAAATAAACCTGTATAATTACATATACACATGCACACTGTGGCAACCCGGCACGACACGGCAGGCCTGGGAAGCCAGAGGGCAGGTGAATACGTGCTGTCTACCACCCTTTTCCCCCAGAGGGCGCCAGGGTCGCTTTGAGAAGGTCCCACTCAACGCCAACAGGAGACACCTGTGTACCAGGCCAATCAGACCCAGGTGAGGGCTATAAAAGAGAAGCTGAGAGGTAGTCTGAGACAGGAGGTACGTGACCCATGTGGGAGCAGAGAGCGGAGCGAGAATTCCCTACCCGGATGGACCTTTGCCCCGGGACCCGGTCTAGAGAAGACCACAGGAGACCACGGAAGGAACTCCTCACCTGGATACCGGGACAGCGCGTGAGACACTGGCCACAGCATCCCCAGTGGCTCACGGAGCCAGGACTCTTTATTTTGTTATAGTTTGCATTGACGGGTGATTCCCCTCTTTTTTCCGTTGTTTGGACTTAATAACGTGCCTTGTTGGCAGTTTGAGCATCGAGACTCTTGTTCCTTGAGCCGGGTCACCACAGTATGGTGGAGAATGGCAGACAATCCAGACCACGCAACAGTTTTCCTGCTATTTTTTTCGGGACACACCCGCCCGAATGCAGAACCCAGACGGGGCCGCAGATGCGGCCGCCCTCCTGCGAGGACGCCGTCGAGAAAGGGCCCTCTCCGGCAGGCCGTCATACGGCTGGAAATGCGCTCCACGGACGTCTCTCCGTCCTCAGCGCCCACCAGCCGGCTACCAAGTTTAGGACCAGGAGGACGATGTCGAGGCCTACTTGGAGGTCTTCGATGAGGACGGCTCGGAGAGAAAGATGGCCGAGGACCAGTGGGCACACATCGTGCCCCCTTCCTCACGGGACCCGCACAGCAGGAGAGCAGGACCTGACCCCAGAACAGGCGATGTGTAGTACCAGACCCTCAAGCAGGCTGGTACTGGAGTACTATGGACATAAGCCTGGCGGCCCAGGGCCCACGGTTCCCGACATGGCGCTTCGACCCAAGGGCGCCGGTGAGGTCCCAGATCGACCAGCACGCGCGGCTCATCAGGAGATTGGCTCGCGGGAGGAGAGGATGGTTCCCAACGCTCCTCGACGGGGTTACTGGACAACCACCTATCGCCAGCTACCGCCGGAAAGCCCAGAGAACCATCGCCACCAACCATCCGAACACGGTGGACGACTCTGACACCGCCAGCTCGAGAACTGGCAGGTGGCCCGACAAGCTAAACAGCCGCACACCCGGCCACAGCCCCCCGCTCCGATCGGCCACCCGTAGGGACCGGCCGAGGAGGACCGGAACCCCCTCGCAGGATAGATTCAGCCGAGACCACAGAACACGATCGCTCAGAAGCCAGAGAGGTATGGCCGGTGCTATAACTGTGGCCCGACAGGACAACCTCGCTCGGAATTGCCCGGAGACCGGACTGTGTCTATGACCCTCGGCCTTCGCGGGTGCAGGGCCGGCCAGGACCGTGTCTACTCGCCACCTGTTGGGCGCATCAGGAGGCCGGAGCCCCGAACCTCCCGGCTCGGGTGGGCGATAAGGACACTCAGGCCCTCATCGACACGGGGAGGGTCGTCACCCTCATCCGGCCCGACCTAGCCGTCGGAAGACGGGGGAACCGATGGAGGTCACCTGTGTTCATGGGGACACCCGCACCTATGACACGTGCCATGTGGTCGTGCGGACCCCCCGAGGGGCCTTCACCGTAAGGGCCGGGGTCGTACCCAATCTCCCGGTTGCCCCTATTGATCGGGAGAGACTGCCCCATCTTCCACCGGCTCTGGAACGCAGAGCCAGGACCCCGACCGCCCCGACCGCAGCCGAGCGACACCGACAACCAGTTCGTCACGCCTACGGAGCCCGGGCCACCACACTCCTCCCCAGCTGAGACATCTGGAGAGGGAGACGGCACCGGAAGAGACGGCCCAACACCACCAGGCACACCAGCCCGCCCACCCGGCGAGACTCATCGCCTGGACCCGCCGGGGACCCCCGACACCCTGACAGCGTCGGAGCGACCCTGCCGGGTTAGGAGAGACGGAGAGTTCCCCCCTCACGGAGCTCTCGGACTTCCCCCCCAACCGGGAGGGGGTCGGACCGTCCCGGACATTTCGCCACCGCTCAACTGCAGGATGACCCCCTGAAACACGCCTGGAGCCACGTTGTTGCCCATGACAGTCGCGCCAGGGACTCGGTGAGTACCCTACCGTACCCGCACTTCTGCACCAGGTCAGGCCTACTGTATAGGGTAAACCGATGGAGGGCGGGAGTAGTAGTAGAGCAGTTGGTGGTGCCTCGCCCGTACACCAGTAAAGTCCTCTTCATGGCCCACACACACGTCCTAGGGGCACACTTAGGCATGGACAAGACTAGGGAACGGATCCTAGACCGGTTCTACTGGCCCGGGATAAAGAAGGACGTTACGGAGTACTGCCAGGCGTGCCCGGAGTGCCAGCGGACGGCCCCGAGACCCTCGATCCGGAGTCCGCTGATACCGATGCCTATCATTGAGGTACCCTTTGACCGACTGGCCCTAGACATTGTGGGCCCTCTCCCCAAGACCAGCCGGGGACACCGATACATATTAGTCATGGTTGACTATGCCACCCGGTACCCGGAAGCCCTACCCCTCCGCGCCGCCACCGCTAAGGCCGTAGCCCGGGAGCTAATGTTGCTTTTTAGTCGGGTGGGGATAGCACGGGAGATTTTAACAGACCAAGGGTCATGTTTTATGTCGCGTGTGCTAAAAGCGCTTCTCAGTCTCCTGCAGGTGAAGCAGCTGAGGACTTCAGTGTACCACCCCCAGACGGACGGGCTGGTGGAAAGGTTCAACAAAACCTTAAAGCACATGCTGAAGAAGACCATGGAGAGAGACGGAAAGAACTGGGACCAGCTCCTCCCTCACGTCCTCTTCGCGGTGAGAGAGGTACCCCAGGCCTCGACAGGGTTTTCCCCCTTTGAACTGCTGTACGGACGGCGGCCAAGGGGACTACTAGATCTGGCTAAAGAAGCCTGGGAGAGCCAACCCTCCCCCCATCGTACCCTAGTGGACCATGTCGAGCAGGTACGAGACAGAATGGCGCAGGTCTGGCCCATAGTACGGGAGCATCTGCACCAGGCACAGCAGGCCCAGGCGCGGACCTACAACCGCGGGGCCAGCTGCGTCTCTTCCAGCCGGGGGAGTGGGTCCTGGTTCTCATCCCTACTGCCGAATGCAAGTTCCTGGCCAAGTGGCAGGGACCGTATGAGGTGGTCGACCGCGTGGGGGAGGTGAACTACCGGGTGCGGCAGCCGGGGAGGCGCAAGCCCACCCAGCTGTATCATGTCAACCTCTTGAAGCAGTGGAAGGCCGGGACAACCCCACCGGTGCCGGTCCCCGTGGCCCTCGTCGCCCGGCAAGGCGTACCGGAGGTCCCGATGGGCGAGGACCTCAGCCCCACCCAGAAACAAGACCTCAATGACGTGGTGTTGCAACACCAGGACGTGTTCTCCGAGCTACCCGGGAGAACAACGGTCGCTCAACACGACATCCGGACAGAGGCAGGCGTCACGGTACGCGTACCCCCCTACCGGGTCCCAGAGGCCCGTCGGGTCGCCATACGGGAGGAGGTCAAGAAAATGCTCCAGCTCCGGGTGATCGAGGAGTCACACAGCGCCTGGTCCAGCCCAATCGTCCTGGTCCCGAAGCCAGATGGATCATTTCGATTCTGCAATGACTTTAGGAGGCTGAACGAGGTCTCGGAGTTCGACGCGTACCCAATGCCCCGGGTTGACGAACTCATCGAGCGGCTCGGGCCCGCTCGGTACCTCACCACCCTCGACCTTACCAAGGGATATTGGCAGGTCCCCCTCAGCAAGACCGCCCGGGAGAAAACGGCGTTCGCGACCCCCCGGAGGACTATACCAGTACACGGTGCTCCCCTTCGGGGTGCATGGAGCTCCGGCAACGTTCCAGCGCATGATGGACCGTCTCCTGCGATCACACCAGGCCTGAGCCGCCGCGTACATTGATGACATCATCATCCATAGCGCCAGCTGGGACATCCACCTGAGACACCTAAGAGCGGTCCTGGGGGAGCTGAGGAGGGCGGGTCTCACCGCCAACCCCGCCAAGTGCCGTCTGGGCTTGGAGGAGGCCTCATACCTGGGCTACAGAGTCGGTCGCGGGAACGTCCGACCGCAGGAGGCCAAGGTGAAGGCCATCCTGGATTGGCCCCGCCCCACCTCCAAGAAGCAAGTCAAGTCCTTCCTCGGTCTGGTAGGGTACTATCAAAGGTTCATTCCCAGTTTCGCCACCCTGGCAAGCCCCCTACATGACCTGACCCGGAAGGCCCTGCCGGACCGCGTTACCTGGTCTGAGGCAGCAGAGGGAGCATTCAGTCTCCTTAAACGGGCCCTATGCTCCGAGCCAATACTATTAACGCCTGATTTTACTCTGCCCCTTATAGTCCACTCCGACGCCTCAGAGGTGGGCCTCGGAGCGGTCCTCTCGCAGGTCCGGGACGCGGAGGAGCACCCAGTGACATACATTAGCAGGAAACTCCTCCCGAATGAAAGGAACTACTCCACCGTGGAGAAGGAGGCCCTGGCCATCAAGTGGGCCATAGACAAGCTGCGGTACTACCTTCTGGGCCGGGAGTTCACCCTGGTGACGGACCATGCCCCGCTCAAGTGGATGGCCACCGCCAAGGATACAAACGCCAGGGTGACAAGGTGGTTCCTGGCCCTACAGGACTACCGCTTCAAAGTGGACCACCGACCAGGGCGGGAGCACGCCAATGCTGATGCCCTGTCCCGTCGGGACGCATGCCTCTGGGCAGTCAGAGGTGCCCCGGGGCTACATCTAAGGGGGGAGGAGTGTGGCAACCCGGCCCCGACACGGCAGGCCTGGAAGCCCAGAGGGCAGGTAATACGTGCTGTCTACCACCCTTTTCCCCCAGAGGGCGCCAAGGGTCGCTTTGAGAAGGTCCCACTCAACGCCAACAGGAGACACCTGTGTACCAGGCCAATCAGACCCAGGTGAGGGCTATAAAAGAGAAGCTGAGAGGTAGTCTGAGACAGGAGGTACGTGACCCATGTGGGAGCAGAGAGCGGAGCGAGATTCCCTACCCGGATGGACCTTTGCCCCGGGACCCGGTCTAGAGAAGACCACAGGAGACCACGGAAGGAACTCCTCACCTGGATACCGGGACAGCGCGTGAGACACGGCCACAGCATCCCCAGTGGCTCACGGAGCCCAGACTCTTTATTTTGTTATAGTTTGCATTGACGGGTGATTCCCCTTTTTTCCGTTGTTTGGACTTAATAAACGTGCCTTGTTGGCAGTTTGAGCATCCGAGACTCTTGTTCCTTGAGCCGGGTCACCACAACACACATATTCATATACACACATACATATATATATATAGATATGCATAAACATATACATACACATATATATACATACATACACATACATATACACATACGACATTGTGGATTAATGTCATATAATATAGTGGATAAATAAAATGAAATGACGGTGAGCAAGGGGTGGCTGACAGTTAAATAAAATAAATTAGCAGTTCAAATTAAGCAGTGGAATAGGTTATATGTCTCCTCTTTACTCTATTACTTCTATACTATTTCCTCCTACTTCCCTCCGAGTGAGGAGTTGTATAGTGTGATGGCATGAGGGACAAAGGAGTTCTTGAGTCTGTTGGTCTTTACTTTGGGAAGGAGCAGCCTTCCACTGAACAGGCTCCTCTGGTTGCTGATGACGGTGTGCAAGGGGTGACTGGCATTATCAGTGGCGTAACCAGCGGACATTCCTAGCAGGGGCGGCCCCAGCACATTTGGCGCTCTAGGCGAGCTTCACTCCCGGCGCCCCCCCCCCTCCGCAAAAAAATAAATAAATAATAATAATAAATAAATAAAAAAAAGAGAAAATAAAAATAGTTTGTTAATTCCCCACGAAAACTGAATTGCAACCTTGAAAAACTGTTTTGCCCTGTAACTGCATTTCTTTCACATAAACACAACAACGATCGCAACGATGAACAAACGGAGGAGGAAATTGCGCCCCGGATGGCTTTTGCCTCTTCATTTTCTTGATTTCGTTCTTGATTCTCGATTCTTGAAAACACTCTAACCAAACGCCTTATAGTACTAGCATGTTCTGACGAAACCAAGGAGGTAGGTTCCCCTTCCGTTTTCGATTTTTGGCTCATTTTACCCTGTTAGATTTATTTTTTAATGCGGTCGTTTGTTATTGGACTTCTGTGCTAGTCATGGATTATCCATAACAAACACCATGTTCGAACATAAGGGTGCTCATAAGTGTACCTGGTACCAGAGTACCCTAGGCCGAAGATCGATGATCGATTTCGTGATCGTGTCATCTGATCTGAGGCCGCATGTTTTGGACACTCGGGTAAAGAGAGGGGCGGAACTGTCAACCGACCACCATCTGGTTGTGAGTTGGATCAGGGAATGGGGGAAATTTCCGGATAGACCTGGTAAGCCCAAACGAGTAGTGCGGGTGAACTGGGAACGTCTGGAGGAGGCCCCCGTCCTAGGTATCTTCAACTCACACCTCCGGCGGAGCTTTTCTGGCATTCCTGTGGAGATTGGGGGCATTGAGCCGGAGTGGGCGGTGTTCAAAGCCTCCATTGCTGAAGCTGCGGTGGCTAGCTGTGGCCTCAGGGTCTTAGGCTCCTCAAGGGGCGGTAACCCTCGGACACCGTGGTGGACACCGGTGGTCAGGGAAGCCGTCCGACTGAAGAAGGAGGCCTTCCGGGATATGATATCCTGGAGGACTCCTGACTCGGTTGCAGGGTACCGACAGGCTCGAAGGGCTGCAGCGGCTGCCGTGTCGGAGGCTAAGCAGCGGGTGTGGGAGAAGTTCGGAGAGGCCATGGAGAAGGACTTTCGGTCGGCACCAAAGTGTTTCTGGAAGACTATCCGGCACCTCAGGAGGGGGAAACGGGGAACCATCCAAGCTGTGTACAGTAAGGATGGGACTCTGTTGACCTCAACTGAGGAGGTTGTCGGACGTTGGAAGGAACACTTTGAGGAACTCCTGAATCCGAATAACACGCCCTCTATGTTGGAGGCAGAGCTCGAGGTTGATGGTGTTTCGTCGTCAATTTCCCTGGTGGAGGTCACTGAGGTAGTCAAACATCTCCGCAGTGGCAAAGCCCCAGGGATTGATGAGATCCAGCCAGAAATGCTAAAGGCTCTGGGTGTTGAGGGGCTGTCATGGTTGACACGCCTATTCAAGGCGTGTCAAGGTTGGTTTGTTTATGTGCCAAAGTTTGAAGATCTCCTTTCGCGAGTCATCCGATATCTTCCCGACTCTCACCAAAACCGGCCCTTGTCAGGGAGCAGCTGGCAGATTATTTTTTGTCAGATGCTGGCGTGTTTCCCCACCAGTACAATGTGCTACGATTGGGTATGCGCACTGACCAATAAATGTATATACATTGGTCACTTGGAAGCTTGACTTTTGATTCATTAGTTATCATGTTACACAAGTTACCTAATTTGGTTTACGTCAAACTCATTAATTCATATCCATATAAAATGTTTATACAACGAGCTATTGCCTTGACAGGTGAATGAATTATTTAAGTGTAGGCCTATAGCCAAAGGCTTTAAGCTATAGCGCATAATGTCCACAGAAATTATATGGTAGGCAACATTATTAGAGAAAAGGGGTTTATTTATCAAATACAGAAAATAGTCCCACCATACACGCACACATTTTTCATTCACTACACACTCACGCTTTCAAATTTCATTCACTCAAAGAGGCTACTGAACTTATGTTTCACACAGAACATGAACACTTATGTTTCACATAGAACGTGAACACAAAACATTACGTAATTAATTCAAATAGGCTAACACTAAAACAAATAAGTCCAGTAGGCCTAATAGAACGAATATCGGGTGACAAGATCATTAAAATGGCTCACAATCCCGCATCAGCTGTTTGATGTCGCGCATCAAAATAGCACTTTGCCCCTGTGGAAGGGTTCGCATAAAGGGTTCGCATAATTATGTGCCAGCCAGATCGTGTGGTAGGTGGCGGTATGAAAACAGGAAATGTGATACTCCAGACAGGAAGTAGTAACCAGACGAGCAGACCAATCACAGCCTTGCAGGCTGCGCGGCTCGCGTAAAAGCTTACGTAAAAAATGACGCAAGTCTAGAAAAATCGCCCGACGCACACAAGACGTGAGAAGTCGCGCTAGGGGTGCGCAAGGGCGCGCAAGGGCCTCTTGCGCTTGCGCTTACGCAACTGAGCATAAATCGGCCTTTAGGCGCGGTACTCGCGTTGTCCAACGCGAGTAACGCGGTTGGTGTGGCCGCACCATAATAAAACGCTTGAGGTGGCGTTTTGAAAAGAGAAAAAGTCCAAAAAATTGAGTACATGGCATAAAGATAATTATGAGCCTTTAATTGAATCAAGGGACCCGTCCACAGACCGCTTAAACAACTGCAATACCAGGCTTGGCCGCTGAGCACTGGTGGATTGCGGAAGTATATGTAGCCTACTACTGACTGTTCCTGGGTGCTTGGGTTAGCCGGATTGTAGCGCATATCTAAATAGCGAGCTTAGTAAACTTATAGCATCTCGTTGCTAAAATTAAAGAAATCCACGGGAACCCTCTCCCTTGAGATACCAGAAACATACCAACCAAGTGGGTCTGATCTGCAGCGGTGAAGTTGTGCGGCGTTGAGGAGTTGTGCGGCGGTGAGGAGTTGTGTATCATGCATCAGAGTAAAGGAGCTGTCAGGGTCCAGGAGGTGATCGGTGCTCTGTGCAGGATGCTGACAGCTACTGGCCTGGACTCCGTCCCCACACCAGAGGTCTTTAGAAGGGCTAAATTCAACTGTGGACCTGAGGTGGTAAGTTAGTCACGTTTTCAGAGAGTTATTCAGACTGCTACAGAAAGAGGTGAACCGTTCCCTTCTTGTTTTGCAGGAGGATCCATTGTGGAAATTGCTCGCCAGTGTTCTTAAAACATGTAACATAATTTCTGTTGAAGCCTCCCCAGAGTTGCCAGAGAGTAGGTAACACTTTAAAAATAAGCTTGTTTCATTCTAGAAAGCGATTCCCCCCGTCACTGGTTATGCACTGAAGTGCAGTAGGCTACAGTTGTTGTGCATTCAGTTTAACAGGTCAACTGTGTATACCGCATGTATAGCTTTTTTTCCACCTCTGTTTTGGTATAAGTAAGCATTATGATCCAAAATAATTAATGGAAAATGTGTGTTAAAGCCCTTATGTACATTTCCCTCAAATTATATTGATTTCTTGATATTATCATATTTTTCCCTCTTTGTCACCTTTTGAGTGGCCTCTGACCACAGGAGGCTGGTGGCCGTCGGTCTGTGGCAGAGTGGCTACCATGTCGACTGGATCAGATGTGTGGGAGAGCAGGGGGGGGAGTGTGTCCCCTGCAGTAGGGAGCTGCTCCTGGCCCTGGGCTGGCTGTTGGCGACAGGCGCCGTGGAGACCTTGCTGGCCCACAGAGCGAAGCAGCTTGACTCCACGCGATGGGACCCTGCAGTGGTAGGCACTACAGTCGAGGCCTAGTGTCTGTAAAGCCCTTTGTCACAGTGTCTGTCTTCAGGCCCCACATTATACCACAACCCCCTAACCCAAAACCCTCTCAATGGCGAAGAAACACAACAAGGAAATCTAAATATCATGGACTCACTTTAGAAACCATGAGCTGCACCACAGAAGAGGGGTCCTGGCTCTAGTGCTGGTCCAGAGGGCAGTGCTGGGACCATAAACAGCATGGAGGCAGAAGCCCTAGGGTTTCTTAATGCTAGAATTTAAATGGCATTAAGAATATATTAATGCTATGGCCTATAAATGCTTTATAGGCCATTACAATAACATAATGGCCTAGAAATGTACTAATTGTAAGTCACTTTGGATAAAAGCGTCTGCTAAATGCCCTAAATGTAAATGTAATTAAACTAACCCCTTTAGTGTTGGAAGGTTTTACATTTGTACCTGTTTCTTAACTAGACCACCTATGACCATTTCCTGCCATAGGTTGAAATGTATCCACTCGTTGGATTACGTAGTTATAAGTAATATTTTGTATAGGATTGCCAGATCCCTCCCTACCACATTGCAGCAGTGATACACAATGATCATTCTGTATTCTGTACCTTTGGCTCTATCTTAAATAGAGCCAAAGGTTGACTTGGTCTTACATATTTTGCATAGCAATATCAGAAACACTATTGTGGTGTTATGTGTTAGAATTATTCAAATGATAGATACTCAAGACTACATGTTTTTATTGTAATGCTGTCAACAGTTGATGACATTACATGTAATAACTTTAATGCTGTCAACCCAGTCGATGGCATTTCATGTTATAACTTTAATGCTGTCATCACAGTCGATGGCATTACATGTTATTACTGTAATGCTGTCAACACAGTCGATGGCATTACATGTTATTACTGTAATGCTGTCAACACAATCGATGGCATTACATGTTATAACTTTAATGCTGTCATCACAGTCGATGGCATTACATGTTATTACTGTAATGCTGTCAACACAGTCGATGGCATTACATGTTATTACTGTAATGCTGTCAACACAGTCGATGGCATTACATGTTATTACTGTAATGCTGTGAACACAATCGATGGCATTACATGTTATAACTTTAATGCTGTCATCACAGTCGATGGCATTACATGTTATTACTGTAATGCTGTCAACACAGTCGATGGCATTACATGTTATTACTGTAATGCTGTCAACACAAGCGATGGCAATACATGTTATTACTGTAATGCTGTCAACACAAGCGATGGCCTTACATTTCATCAAGGAACACCATTTTTCAGATTGATTGATTGATTTATTTTCTTGATACATAATTTCTAGACTAAACATGGTGTTTCTCTTTTCCCTCAGATGACTGCTCCCACTGTGGGGGAGGCCCATATGGACCGCCCCTCTCTGAGGAAGCTTCAGTGGCTGTTTGGCTCTTTGAGGTCCCAGAGGCGGAGCCTTCTATCAATGCAGGAAGAGCAGAGCAAGCTCGTGACCATGGTAAGGAAATAAATGCAAGCGCACACATCTATTGAACACAGTGAGGAACCACGCACACATATCACACTTCTATTGAACATAGTGAAGAACCAAACACACATCTATTGAACACAGTGAGGAACCACACGCACACACATCACACATCTATCTTCAGACAAATGCCCAGTCTTGCCATTAACCAAAGAGCTAGCGAGGTTGTTTAATGATCCCTGGCCAATGGTGTGTTAACAAAATGTGTTAGCGGTATCATTCCTCCTAACCAAGGTGTCTTTTCACGCCTCAGGCCCTGTCGGTCGGCCTTTCCTCTTCATCCTCCTCAATGTCAACCTTTGTCTCTGACACTAACTCTGCACTGCAGGAGGTACATTTGTGTGTTGGTTTTTATTTTTGTCGAGTCAATGCACTGAAAGCTGCATCGTCCAAGTCCAATCTAATCTATTCCAAAATAAGTCTTTCTCTGAGCAGACCATATTCAGTTATTAGTCGAGCTATTAAGTGTTATTAATAGTGTGTTGATCGCACAGTTCAGCTATACTAACATAGTTAATGCACAAGTGCAACTTTTCATTGGATATTGCTCCATGCATATGGTAACTTATCATGTTTATTGTCACTATTCTCTACACAACAAAGCATTGTTAAAGGACAAATCTGGTGTTAAATGGATCTGGGATATGTTTAGTATGATAACGGGTTAGGATGTTCGTTTGGGAGCAAAAAGGCGAATGTATACGCATTCTTAAGTTGGCTGTTTTCAGACGATTCTACCAAAACGCTATAAACTTGGAACGATGGGGGCATGTGTTATGGTAAAAACGAAATCGCTATTTTAAACCACTTACAAGGCTAGAAGTAGCCCGACACTTCTTTGGTAGTATAATAAGGGTCTTAACATATAAAACGAGGCATTGATAACTTTGTAAGTGTACAGATTTTTTATTAAAAAGGGCATTTTATACACACAATACCATCAGTAGTTCACCCGCCCTCTTGTTTTTAAGACTCGATAAGTAGATTGACAAACACAGAGCTTGTGCCATCCGTCAACAACAAGCAAGCTCTCACAATAACCCTGTGTGTGTGTCAAGTAGGAGTGTGTCCGTATGCAGGACCTGAGCCAACTCCTGAAGTCATACACCGACTGGAAACACACAGAGAAGCTGTTCTGGGTGTGGATGGTGAGATCAAACACTGTCTACAGCTCACTGTGTGCAGAATGCAGAGTATAACGGAGTATGAAATACATGGAGTAAGCCATACAATGACAGTGTTGAACGGACAAGGTAGCGACTCGATTTCGTTGGGTTGCATCCCGTAAAGTGCACTTTATACACAAACTTTTTTTATATACAATTCAATAAAATAATACAATAGCCTAAAATAACACAAATCTACTACATATAGTGTCTCACAACTGCTGTTAAGCGTATTAATAAACATATAAATATACGTATAAATATACGTACTAATAACCCTTACCCCTTGTGTTCACAACATGATCAAGTCATTCTACCAACAAAATGTCATCTGAAGCAATATGATGCATTATTATTAGTTAGTATTAGTATTATTTACCTGATGACACCAAGGTGTAACTATCAGCATACACACACACACAACATTTCTGCATATTGTCCGAGCCGAATTGCAAATTCCATCCACACGTCAGCCCTCGTAGAGGCATAATCTGACTTTCGTATTTCACTTTCGATTAATAATAATTTAACCTACATGATGTCATTGACAGCGATATTCAACAGAGTGTTGTCTTTTGCATCAGTGATGTAGAACTGTTGCCCTCTAGATCATAGCGTTGTCTCTGTGTGTTAGGACAGCGTGGTGGAGGGCCATGCGACAGACCAGAGGGTGGCGTGTCCGCTGAATTCAGACGCTAATGCCTCGGCCAATAGGAGCAGAGCTGTCTGTCCCCATGGTGACTGGGGCCTTGAGTGCCTCAACGACATGCTGTTGGGACTTCCGACAGTGCAGAGAAAGGTATACAGAGGCATGATGCAGACAGACACACAGCTGGTATGGGACATACTGAATGACTGTAGAACCACAAACCATCACTAAGATTTTACAGTAAAGGAAACATTCATTACCATTAGTGAATTTAATAACAAGCTTTAACTGATGTTGTTGAACAGTTTATTGATGTGTTCATGCATTATTTTACTCACTAACTCTTAACTCCAACCCTAACGCTGTATAATAGTGGCTCTTCTATTTGCATTAACTCATGTTAATGAATGTAACCTTAATATAACGTAGAAGCCATCTTCTGTTTAGAGAGGACAGCGAGGAGAGGAGAAGGAGCCAGGAGGACGTCGTCGGGGACAGGAGAGCGATGACAGACCACCAGCGGAGCGTGACGGCGGGACAGCCCCCCCCCTGCCCCCCTGCCTCTCTCCTTCAGCACAGGGGTACAGGCTCAGGCTCCAGGGGGAGGCTGGGGACCCTGGGGCCCTGAGGGCCTCTGAGAGACGCCGGCTGCTGATGCTGACAGAGTCCTCCTTACTGGAGGGGAGGGAGAGATGCCAACGGGCCAATAGGATGCAGTTCCAGGAGATGATTGGCAGGCTAGAGGATATGGTGTTGATAGCACCTTAAGTGATTTCAAGTCTACTGAATAAAAAAAACAATACTGTGTGTGTGTGTGTGTGTGTGTGTGTGTGTGTGTGTGTGTGTGTGTGTGTGTGTGTGTGTGTGTGTGTGTGTGTGTGTGTGTGTGTGTGTGTGTGTGTGTGTGTGTGTGTGTGACACTTATTGGCTCTTATATTCATACCAATCATCTTTTAAATCCACTCAAATCGATTATCATTAAATCATTTTAATAATTGCTACAAAGGAACACCGTTAGGATACAGCAATACAAAAAATCTGAAATGACAGTGATTTCTAAATTAAAATGAATAAATTACAATCTGCAGGTGTAGTTAATATAGATTTGCCCTGAGTTGAATTACATTTGTGGTAATTGTTGTGCCTTAATGAGATGTCTTTCAAGGGCCTGCATCACAGGACATGTGTCACCTGGTGCACTGTGCAGTGTCATGTAAAATATTAATGCAATGCCGGACCTTGAATTTCCTCATGAAATTTAAATTCTAACATCTTCCTTTGTTCTAAATGACAACAATGTCATTGATTTGGTCCAGCTGGTTCCCTGACAACATTGGGTAAAACCAGGGTCAAACCCGCTATGTTTCCCATCACCAAGTACTACTGTGGTCTTTTCTAGCTGCAGACAAACTAATATTGTTTGAGAAGAAGACAATTATTTGCCCTAACTACAACATACTTGTAGAAAAACAACAAATTCATCAGAATTGTGTAAATATATTTAATATCTGAAACTGTTTCAGAATACACACACATCAACTGACACATCTTAACCTTTGGGACTATTTAAATATTTTACATACTGAGGTCAGTTTAAAATACTTCAGGTTTATTGGTTTATTCTTGATATATACATGGCTGTTTTATTGAATTTTGATTTTACACAAATAAGCACACTGGCTTAAAATGTAGGTGAATGATCATTTTGTGTTAACAACCAGCAGTTTCTGCATGTAGGAGTTGAGCCACTTCTGTCGCTCCATGGCTGTGAGCAGCTTGCTCTTCTCTCTGAAGGCTGCGTCGTCTGCTACCACCATGTTCCTCTTACCCACGGAGCCACGGCTCCACTCAGCCGGCCAGCCTTTATCCATCCTACACACCATAACATGTTTCATGACACATACACAGATATAGGCATGTATAGTGTCGCCAATATTGATAATGCCCTGAATGAATGGTTATTTCAACAGTCAAGATTTCTACAATCTTACCTATGAAATGTTGAGCCTTAAATAAAATCATGAGGTGTAAGACTGAAAGTAAAGTCGGATAAATCCTGCTTCTGTACACCAAAGCTCAGACATTCTCTTGTTTTGTTACTGTTTCAGATCAGGTGATTAACTGCATCAGAGACCGCGGTATGTTTAAATATGTGCCATTACCCAATGTTGAAAGGATTTACCTGGACTCTTCACCTTCTGAAAGCTGGGACTTGGGACCAGACAGCCACACCCTACCAATTAAACGTGGCTTGCTATTGGCTGCTGCCATGAGGCCAGGTGCTGACGTCAGCTCAATTCCCCAGTTGTGAAGTGAGAAATAGGGAAGGTGGACATCATAGTCATCTTCTGTCACCTCATCTGAATTGTCTGGACTGCTAAAAACATAGAAGAACAGATGAAAGGTTAGCACATGATCTAATATCTCATATTTCAGTTTATTAAATACTATTTAGTTTGTTCAATTATCCATTTTCAGTGTAGCACTAGTGCCGGTGTGACATCAATCAGGCAAACTTGAAGAATCCAAACATTTAGAATACAGACAAGCTTTATAATAAAAATAACAATTTTTAAATCAACATCTTTTTTTTCAGACCTTTAGAATACAGACAAGCTTTATAATAAAAATAACAATTTTTAAATCAACATCTTTTTTTTTCCAGACCTTTGGGATTCATCAGCTAACTAAATGATCATCACTGCTGTTGGTCGGTATTCATAAGAAATGATTCTTCAAATTTGATAAATAAATTAATGGTATTTTGCAGTTTCCATATTTCTATTTTATATATGCTTTTAATAATGAATTAAAAACACCCAAGTTCAAAAAAGGATAGAGGATTGTATTCCTGTATTTAATTATGTTTCTGCATCTGCACCAGCTTCTAAATAATAACCAATAGTATGTCATGCTCAAGGGAGCTCTTCCAATGAATGCTGTTATTGCGAAGAGCGTCCACCAACGTCCCCAACAAATAACAGCTCTTGCAGAGCTGTTTTCTCACTTACTTTAAAGGGCTCCTTCCTAGCCGCAGAGCTATCTAACCCTAACCCTAACCCCCTGCTGCCAGGACCCAGCTCTACAGAGGGCCTTTTCCATTGCTGTCCCCTCCACCTCTCTCCCCAGACCCATCCAGGACCTCACTCTCTTTGAGTCCTCCCTCAAAATCCATCTCTTCAAACTTGCCTTCAACGTTTTAAATCTTTTAATTTTTTCATGTAATCTTCTCTTTCTTTTATTCTAAATTATATCCATATGGCTATTTTCTAACGTTTTCATTATGTGATATAATTTATGCCGTAAAGTTTCAAAATAGATGTATTCTTATTTTTATTTGTATTCTTCTTACCTGAGCTGTAGAAGAGGTCGAGGGTACCCCGAGGTCAGCAGAGTGGTAGCCAGGATGCAAAGCAGAAGCAAGGAAGATCGGGAAAACATGGGCAGCTGAGACATCCTTAAAGCACCGAGAACCAGAGGATTCATCATCACAAAGGAAGAAAGAAAGACAGAGGATTCAGATGGTAAGCAGCGTGCCGGATTGTGTAGCCAGTAGCAAGAAGCTCGCTTAGCTGCTCAGAATAGTGGCAGCACAAAAGGTTGTGCAGTTTGTAATAAAGAGTAGTGGAAAGAAGCTTATAACCCTTTTTATGTGTTGCAATACGGTTGTGTTACATAACTTTTTTTGCCCCAACAATGTCCTTCATAGGATAGAGCGCTATACTCCATCCTACATACCTACCTTAGTTTGTTCTTAAAAGTCACCTTACTATTTTATACAAACTTATTTTTTTCTCTTTATTATCGTGCCTTGTCTTGATAAATAATTACATAATGCAAACCCAAATATTATGGTTAATGTCAGAGCAGCAAAAGCATCTTTCTAAGTGAAAATCCACCGCAACAGAACCACAGCCACCTTCACTCAATGCAGAAAGGCGACCAAAAGCATGTTGCTTACCTGCTTTATCAGCTGATATATCTGCTGACCTATGGATCAGCCGGATGAATGGATCTGCTGCAGATATACGATCCTAGGAAGCTGCTTCTGAATATTAACCTTCAGAGTTCAACGTTGACCAGTTTTGTAACATAGATTCTCAGGTTATGGTGAGCGCTCCGCTCAGCCTCTTTCTGTCAGTTACCTTTGGTCTGCACACCTTTATGAGCAAGTCTAACCCCCAATGCCTTTACACACACACACACACACACACACACACACACACACACACACACACACACACACACACACACACACACACACACACACACACACACACACACACACACACACACACACACACACCATCAAAACAGATCAAATGCAACATGTACGGCTGAAGCAGCTTGTGACGTAGTAAGTGAAGCTACTAGTGGACATAGTCTGTTAGCTTGTTAGCGGCTTATTACAGAGATTTAGTTGTGCAGCGGATGTTATGTTATGATCATTAAAAGGATGACGTGTCCACACACACACACACACACACACACACACACACACACACACACACACACAAACGCAACACAACACAACACAACACAACACAACACACACACACACACACACACACACACACACACACACACACACACACACACACACACACACACACACACACACACACACACACAGAGCTGACTAAACTATCCTTGGATATTTCCTCGATACACACAATAGAAATGGCAAAAAATCCATTCATGAATATTTGACTAACCCTTTTGCTATTATTAATATAATTAAGTGAATTATTTCAAACTATCTATGTAGCCTAATTATCTTATAAAACGTCCCATTTGAACAACTAATTATAACTATATTTTCAAAGACTTGCAAGCTTGCCGTCTTGACCTTAATGTAGCACATCTAGATCGCTACATGTATGAACAAACACTCAATACTTTGTACAAACGCTAGAATCATGCTGGACAATCTGTGAATATAAGTGTGTCTTTCCTTTAGAATCATGCTTTCTGTGAAAAGGACCTTTCGTCTGAACTATGCAGAACTTTTAACAAGGTAAGTTTTTCCCTTAATATTTTGAATAAAGGCCCGACAAATAAAGGCCTTGAACTATCTATTAACTCTCCATGAATAATGAAGATGGCTATATTTTTTAATTATCCTGATATATACATTCCATGATGAGGGAATTTCAATTTAAACAGATGATTTAATGCAAGTATTTATACATGTTCTCAAAGTCCTCTAAAGGGCTATGTTGCTATAATTGTGTTTCTGTTCTTCTGCAACAGCTTCAGGTGGGTAAATATTATTGGAATTAAATGTTTTTTTCATAATAAACCAGATACCAAAATGGGATTATTATTTTCTAAAGGTCAAACCACGTGTGACCTTGTCACTAATGGTAAGCCTACCCCATAATCAATTCCATAGTAGCAAAGCCCCCAACAGATGAGGTGAGGGAGGTGATATTTCAACCATGCTCATACCATACCATGCCTTTGGTCGGTACTCTCAAAATGTATCTTTTTAAAAAAGCATTTTGCTAAATTTTCTTTTATAGGTTCTCCTTTTTAACCCTTTTTATTGTTAATTTTTAATTGGTGTAATTGCTTTTATTCTCATAGATTTTATTTTTACTTCTCTGTAGCACTTTGAGATTCTAGTAAATATAAAGTGCAATACAAATAACATTTATTATTATTATTACTCTCACTACTAACGTTCTCTATGGTTTGTACTGGTGCACATAAGAAATACCTTATTAGTCAAGTGAGAGTTACTCTCATTTTTGTGGATAATTAACACTACTACATAGTAAAGTCTGAACTGTGTCTGTGTTAGACTACTTCAATTTGGAATTCTAATGGAAAAAACTAAATCAATGAGTGCGGTGTTTACCTTTAGAAATAACATGCAATACATCGACGTCCTTACCACCGTGTGGCAGGCATCAGCAGTCAGAAGCTATACAAGACAAATGAACAAGATAACTATGAAGCTTGTTGACCCCTATGTAGTAGCTTCACTTTAAACTGTAGGGCTTTCTTTAAGGTCATGTGGTGCTCTATTATTTCCAGCGTTTTGAGTTGATGGCGTACCGGAAGCTTGTTAGCATTTGGGAGCTGCTGTTGGACCTCGTTACCACAGTGGCTTTGCTAGGCACCCTTGAAAAAGAAGCAGTTGATCTTCACAATAGTTCCGGAACTTTCTGGATGTTAGGAGGCTAACAAGCTTTGTACAGCCACAGTCCAAGCTATGACACGGCTGATATACCATAACTAAAAAATGCTATGTATCTTTTCTCTTATTTGTCGAACAACTTTGTATTTCCCCATTTCCTCAGTGGATATGTATACATCCTACAAAAATAGGAAAATGGCACTCGTTTTTCTCCTGCATTTGTTCATCATTTTAGTTTGAATTCATCTTGATTTATATTTTTTCTCCAGGTGTGCACATCAACACACATCAGACACCACATTGAGAATGGCATCATTATCTGTGTTATGTGAACCTTATGGCATTCTGGCTTTTAGATGTATTATATTTAAATGGACTGAAGGAACATCAATGGGCACGTTTTATTCTTGAAAAACGTTCTAGTTGGGTTGCAGTAGAAAAGTAGTACATAGGGCAAATGTATTTTGATGCTGTAGTTTTAGTTTTTGAAATATAATATTCTTTTCAAAAAGTAGTTCAAACAACATAGGGAAAACGTAACAATTTATTTACATAAACATAGTGAAAGATTGATTATGGAGTTGCCAGCTCGTGAATTTAGAAAGAGGATAATAGGAAGGAGTTATTCCACATTCTCGCTGTTCTGTTTGCCATTATGTTTAGAAACCTAGGCAGAAATAGGCTTTCCATATGTATACAATGTAAACAGTGATGATGTTGTAATACTGTGACAATATAAATTGTTTGTTGAAGCCCTTCCAAAGAGTTACAAAGTGATCAGACTTTCCCCTGCTTGCTCCTGAATAGCGTCGTCCAATGTCACAACCGATTTTGTGTTGTCCTGGTTCCCAGTTTCCCCAGGACCATCACTATCGAGGACCTTTTTGGGATCCACAGGGGGAACGATATCGGTCTGGACATCAGCTATAAGGTGGGCTGGGTGGAACACAAAACAGTAGCCCCCTGGCGGTAGGCTGTTCTTCACCCCCAGAGCCAGTTCTGTCGGTGCCAGGGGCCGCATGAGGCCGTCCATAAACAAACTGATAATGTAGGAGTCTATTAAGGACAAATAAACACAGGAAAAGGGGAGGGATTTAGTTTGTTGTAATCTACAACCTCGCCTCTAGATGCAATTTAATCAAAGACAATGCACTGTTAAGGCAAACATTATAATTGGAACAGAATAATTCATAGATTTTTACATTGCTTTTAACCTTTAAATGGCAGGAAAACTGTGATCTAATGTGAACATGTCCTTTAAAGTAAGCAAGGTAATTCCTATTTAGCCATAATACGAAGTATAGTAGTCCTACTAAAAAACTTTGGGCACAATAAGCAGTTGTTTTCGTTAGCAACTCAAAGCTATGAGATGAGATGACTCAACAGTACCCGCATTGACAATGTTCCTATGTGCCTCTACAATAATAATTTTGAATCAAACCTCCCAGGTCACTAAAGATAACGGCTGGGACCATGTGGCAGACTGATCCCAGTGCCCCCCTCAGCCCCAGAGGACAGCGTTTGGGACCGACCTTGTTCAAAGCGTGAGGCGCACTGTGCAGTCAACTCATGGATGCTGGTGCCCGGGAGAACGCCAAGAGCCCTGGGGTTGGACCCGACCTCTGGGCAGCACACTGTGAGAAAGTCCTGCAAAACAAACCCAACATGCAACAGCATATTGTAACACATTGAGAGTGATTATATGCAGCATATGGATCCAGCTATAATAAGTGGAGTCTCTGTATGGATGTCTATTGTGGCAAGCAGGCTCCGGCACAGCAACCCTAGAGGCCCAGGGGAGAGGTGGTATACGGGGTATACCACCCATATCCCCCAGATGGTGCCAATGAGCGCATCACCGCTTTCACCAATTAGCGGGATTCAATCACCTGAGCAGCAGGTTGAGTGGCCAGGCTTAAATAGCCGGCTTCAAGGCTCTATCAAGGCTGTTGTGGTTCTAGGGTGAAGGGACCGGTCTTCGAGACGGAGGAAAACCAGTTGGAAGTCACTCCGCCCAGAGGGACACGTCCGTATATTCCTCCCAGGCGCACGGAGCCAAGACTCTTTTTGTTCCTTTTAGTAGTCTTCTCTATGTTTGAATAAACATGCCTTTTTGGCTTAAGCGGCACAAAAATGCGTTAAAAGGCACAAAAATAAAACAACGGTCCTGTTGGTTCCAATAAACACATGGAAGCACAGCAGGTAGAACGGGTTATACCCACAGAGCCTAATAGACTAATCCTGCACTGTACCTGGTATAGACTCATCCTGCACTGTACCTGGTATAGACTCATCCTGCACTGTACCTGGTATAGACTCATCCTGCACTGTACCTGGTATAGACTCATCCTGCACTGTACCTGGTATAGACTCATCCTGCACTGTACCTGGTATAGACTCATCCTGCACTGTACCTGGGCCATGCGCTGCAGGTACAGTGAACTCATACCTGCACTGAGCCCTGGGACATGCGCTCTTTGTTCAGGGTGCGCCGTCTCTCCCAGCGGTTGATGGAGTCCTGAACCTCTCTGCTGAGCTGCCGCGTCGCCGCCCTCTGCTGGTCGAAGGTCTTAATGTGCTCCAGAGCCCCATAGGTGGTGGTCAGGTAATAGGACCCTACACACACACACACACACACACACACACACACACACACACACACACACACACACACACACACACACACACACACACACACACACACACACACACACGGTTGTTTGGGATTCTGTTATTGCGTCTAGGTGTGTAGGTGTGTGCGTGCGGGCTGTACCTTCTCCTAGACTCAGAGACGGGTCCATTAGTTCCATCATATACTCCACATCCAACCTCAGCTGGGCGAGCTTTGATCTGGCCAAGACGTACATCATTACAGGGAGGAAGTCGTCAGCACCATGGGCCCGCCCTGAAGGTTAGGGGATTGGTCCAAAGTTCATTCTCAATAGGATCAGTGTTGAGCCTTTCATTCTAGTGGAATGTGTACATTTGACTATATTTCCTCTTTTGACATAACGGGTTGTGACCTGGACTGCTGACGGCCATGGAGTCGTAGATGATCTTGCAGGTCTTCAGCAGCAGCTGGATCTTCCTCTGGGGGGAGTACTCCAGGTGGAGGCTGCACAGCTTCATGTTGATCTTCTCCATGGCCGGCGCCTCTGGGACTGCGGTGGTCACTCCAAGCGCTGTGGTGGTGCTGCCCAGAACTGAGGACTGTCCAGCACACAGTGATAAAGGGGACACCCTTTAGAACCATTTTAGGACAAACACAGGCTTAGAACCCATTCTGGGCCTGTTTATATCAGAGGTGCACAGGAAGTCGAGAGGGCACTGGCGCTGCTGTCGCCGCTTCTCACCTGACTGTCGGTTTGTTTGTCCTGTCAGTTTTTCGCGTCTCTCTGAACTCTGGCAATTACTACCTTCATTCCTTTCCCTCCGTGCCAATTGCCTGTGGCCTCTGCACTACAGTTTTTTCGCTATCTGGACCAACGGCAAGGCTTTCGTCCCTGCTTCACCTCTCCGATACTAGCTGCCAAATTTGCAGGCGTTGCTCACCTGGTTGCCAGGATTGTGCTTCTGCAATATTCACCACTGGAACTCCAGAATCTCTCTTGCAACTCCTTCACAAACTGTCTGGTCGAAATAACTTCCTGCGGGCTCCTACGGCGCCCTCGGTATATCCACAGTGCTGCCCGCTACAAGGCTGTTTGTATATAATGTAAAACACTATCACAATCACTATCCCCACGCTGCTGTCCTGCCGGCGTATCGCCACACGGTGGCAGCATCAGCACAACACTACCTGCACAT
Source organism: Gadus chalcogrammus (assembly GCF_026213295.1). Lineage (NCBI taxonomy): Eukaryota > Metazoa > Chordata > Actinopteri > Gadiformes > Gadidae > Gadus > Gadus chalcogrammus. The sequence continues at coordinate 1,363,459 of NC_079416.1, read as the reverse complement.
CCGCCACTGTCTTCCTTTCTCTATTGGACCGTCTCAGCTTCACTCAGCATATCGTGGGTCCCACCCATAACAAGGGCAACACAATAGACTTGGGGCCTTGAATTCTGTTTTTTGCAGAGGGAAATTTCCTTTCCTAACGAGATGACCCGTAAGTACTTGAAGGAAGGGTGGTTAGAATTCTAGAAGTGCTTAGGAAAGGAGCCTCGATGCATCCTTAACCCTCCTTTAGCATAGGTTACTCCTGAGCAACCTTTACGAAAGGAAAGGAGATAGTGGTCTCCCATAATGCTTTACGGTGGCAATATTTTAAGCAAGAGGCCACCGAAGAAGTTTACCGACTCTACGCGAAGACGCATGAGAGACGCAGTAAAGCAGAAGAAGGGAAGAGAAGAAAATACAATTGATAATAATGGATACCAATTCCAGAAACATTATTTTAATCGAAATGAATAAATGTATTGCTGGTTATTAAGCACACAATATACATCGTAATTAAATAAAATGCCAACTTCATATTTAAGAAAGACTACTTGGGGCAATTAATTTCAACATCAACAAAAAGAGGGTTGGGATTCAAGTGGCCTAAAATATTCCCATCGACCAAGTGCGACCTAAGTGATTCTCGCTGTTGGCGACAACCTGATTGAAAGAGCACTTGTTGTAGTCAAACTTTGCAAAAACTCGTTTCACTCTAGAGACGGTAGAGGTCATCAATACTCGCCGTCGCACAATGACGTCGGTTAGGAAAAGTGGAGCCGAATGCATTTAAAACAGTGCTGCCTTGTCCTATATTCGAAAGGAAGCACCTTTTCATCCCTCCTTGACCCGACGACGATTTCAATGAAGGTTAAGGAAAGGCGGCATCAAGGTTAGGAGATTTGACTATTCCTAGATGCCCCTGGTGTGCACCATCTGCAATTCTCCTTGTTTTCAAGTGCCTGGACCTAGCTGTCTCTGACACCATCATGCTGTGCTGTTCTCAGTCCCTATCCACCTGCTGAAGCAACATACCCATACCCACTTTTAGGAGCCTCAGGTCAGTGGGTAGTGGTTACGCTAGCCCCGACTGACCCACCGGGTAGAGCGCGTATGGTTAAGCCCAGCCCTGACCGCAGTGACCCAGGTTTAGTTCCTGGTCCTTTGCTGCCTGTCCTCCCACCTCCCCCCCGCCCCTTTCTGACTCACTCTACATTAGAAAGGATCAAACCTTCAGAAACACTCCAACAATCGGGAATAAAAGGTTAGGCTTATTTGCGATCCAGCAATCTGTTTTTATATATATATATACACACATATATATGTTCCAGTGAATCCCACCTGGTTGTGGACCAGGCGCTGTGTGCTGCCGTCCTCTGAGTGCAGCGTCTCCAGGCGGAGGTAGATGGACTCCCTCAGGGGCTTCAACACACTCTTACACAGCGCCGCTTCTGCTATGCTCTCTGGAACACACACACACACACGCACACAGCCCCCAAACAAGAGAAACACAAGCACGCACATGCAGACACACACATTTAGCTTATTATCTATAAATCTTTGTTTAACTTATTTACATTCACAACCCAAATTGAAGACCCCATCCAGCACTGACACATCCGACATCATCATGTGAGGACGCAGCGCGAGAGGGTCGGGCGGGCGGCGGTCGCTATGAGACGACGTACCGAGCTTGTCGTGTGTGTACTGGTGCTGTGGCTCAAGCATGCCTTGCAGCTCGGTGCTCTGCAGCAGGTAGCTCTTCAGCTGGGTCATCATGGTCCTGATCTCCTGGAGCAGCTCTGTGGTGGACGAGTGACGGGACATGGTCTCCAGCGTGAAGGTGCGGTGCTCTTTGACCTAAAAAAGGTAGAAGAAAGCATCTGAAACAGCAAACTTCATTGATTCAGCCATCTACAGAACAGTAACTAGGGAACTAGTTTTACTTCCCTAAAGGCTTGCACAAAATTAAAATGATTAACATCACGCCAGGTAAAATAGTCAGTTGTCCAGGAACCAACAGTTGAAAGCATCCAAACAGTGTCAACATATAAATGATTCAATTTATTATCTTATTAAAGTCGATTTCCTCACAACAAAATAGGAGAAAATTGCAATCACAAAATAATTTCCTCCATGAAATAATTGAGGCAGTGAAACAGGCTTGGTTCACGGCCTAACCTAACATAATCATATACTCACCAGATTGCCAAAGTAACTGATTGGGTCTCTGGCCAGCTCCACGATGCGCTGCGTGAGGCGGACGTCGTGGCTCATGAGCCCCGTCAGCACGGAGGAGAGGCGGTGGCGGGCGCGGCCCAGCATCACGGTGGTCGGCGTCCTCTTCACCGCAGCCTTACTAGAGGCGTGGCTATCGGACCTCTGGCTGCACAGAGGGAGGAGGGCATCAGTGGCTGGAGGTACAATCCCAGAGGTGTTGATTGAGAGGGAGAGAGAGGGAGAGGGAGAGCAGCAAAGAGCTGAAGAGCAAAATGTTCAAACAACCATGAACACACAGCTGCCCTCTCTACTCCCTCCCTGCACTTCTACCCTGTTGAGAGGTTTCGTATTTCAGTCGCGTGACCTAGCAACCTTTCAACGCTGCCGGTGCTCTCTGCCCGACCCGGGGGGCTGGACCATGAAGACTCACCTTTGGTTGTGCTCTTCCCCGTGGCCCACCTCCCCGGGGTCTTCCTCTGAGCTGCTTGGAGAGCAGGAGTCGGGGTCGGCTCCCACTGCGGCGCCACCCTGTGGCGAGTACAGCGACACGTCGGGCCTCCGCACGGACGAGGGCGGGGCCGCTCTGACAGCTGCACACTGATTGGCGGTCAACCCCGCTCCTCCTGCCGGTTCGGGGGGCTTGGGGGCCTGCTTCCTACGTGGAGGCGGGACCGGCCGAGGGGGCCTCTTGCACGATGACTGGGAGGGCAGGGATGGAGAGGTGGTGCTCAGCCCTCCCTTTTCCTCCTCTCTCTCCTTCCCTCCTTCTTCTTCCCTCTCCTCTGTCGTCCGTCCGTCTGTCTGGCTGCTGTGAGCAGGGGCCTCCAGCTGGAGCAGGTCCCCGATGGTGGGGGAGCCTGACGCTCTCTGCTCCTGTCCTGCCCCCTCTCCTTCCTCCCCCATGGGGCCCTCGGTGCCTCCACCAGGAGCCGTGTTTGGGGAGGCGCGGCGCGGCGGGGCCGGGGGCTGGCAGGGCGGGGGTCTGGCCTGCCACGGGACAGGAGGTCTTGATGGAGGAGGGGGCGACAGCGGGGGCTCCGTCTTCCTCGCTTCTTTCAGCAGTTTCTCAAAGCGTCCCTCCTCTCCCACGGCCGAAGGGCTAGCGACGCCACCGGGCGGCCCGGCCCCCCCCGCCGCGCCACAGGGCGGCCCGGCCGGCGACCCGGCACACAGACTCGGTGGCCGCGGCGGGGGCCGCTTGAACCTCAGCTTGTTGCTCTGGCCCATGGTGTCCGGCGGTGGGACAGTGGTGCCGTTGGGCAGGCTGTGTGGCTGAGCGGGGGGGGCGTCTCCCTCGGGGCAGAGCGGGGCCCTCTGTAGCGGTAGAGGAACCCCAGAGGCTGGCCTCGGGGCGGCCTCATCGGCTGCTCTGCTGGAGGCCGTACTGAGGACAGGACTCTCCCCCCAGACGCTGTCCGAGTGTGTGAGACGCTCCACAACGTTGGGGACAACATGACAGAACTGGGGCCGGGGTGCTGGCGGTTCGTTTGTCTCACCGTCATGCAGTGGGAGAGCCATGGTGCAGAACTCTGGAGAGAGACAGAACAAGGATGAGAGAAAGGGCTTTTAATGAATATCTTGAATAAATCCTTTTTACTATTTTTGTATTTTGTAATGGAAAACACAAATCTCAAAACATAAAAACCTGACAGAAGGTTTTTTAGAAACATCGTTCTAAAAGCTTTTTGCCTTTTAGATGGCAGCAACATCACAAGTATGGTAGTAAGTAGGACACAGTTGCGTTTAAGACACATCCATGAGCAACAGTGACATCTACTGCTCATTGAGGGCAGCTAACCCAGTTGTTGTTGCTCTCGGGGATGATATGACGAAAACGAGCATGGTAGTCTTGCGACTAGCTACATTTGAAGATGTCAGAATGCTCAATATGAATGGTTATACCTTTTGCCATGGCAGAGACCACCGAGAGTTCCTCTTTTTTTGCAATGGTGATGACCTTGGGTAACCGCAGAGTGACCGGTAAGATGTCCCTAAACCAACCAAGTGTTATCAGACATTATTCTTCCATGTTGTTCTAAAAATGCTTTGTCGTGTGAAATGTAGGCAAATGTATACATATCTATTCATGTGTGTGTGTGTGTGTGTGTGTGTGTGTGTGTGTGTGTGTGTGTGTGTGTGTGTGTGTGTGTGTGTGTGTGTGTGTGTGTGTGTCCAGAAATACCTGCTGAAACAGTAGAATGAAATTAGCTTGATGATATTGTCAAAAAGCAGGCAGGAACCCTCTAGATGCAGAACTGAGGAAAAGACATCAATCATTGAATCTATCCATCTATCTTTCTTTCTATTTATCCATCATGATCGTATATTTTGCCTAGCACTGTTTGATTGCTATATTCATTTTACAGTTAAATGTCCTAGCTTCCAGTCCCCTTGAACTATCATTCAGGTTGGTTGTCTTAGGACGTGCAGAGGCCTACATTTCCCATACTCCTTGACTGGTATGTTGTGCATGGCAGCCTCCCCTCGTCCATTAGGGAGGCGAACTGACAACAAAGTGGCCTCGTCGCCTCTGCAGTGGACCAGGAACACCTGCAGAGTACAGAGTGGTTCATGCTCAAAGGTTTGCTATCGCCACAGAAAATGTGTGTCATGACAACTGTGAGTGAATGTAGTCGCATGGTGATACATTTGTGTGTGTGTGTGTGTGTGTGTGTGTGTGTGTGTGTGTGTGTGTGTGTGTTAGTTAAGTTAAACTAAAACATTAATGTAGGAAACGAATCACCCTGCTATAGTGAAATGTGTTTTCAATCTGTAGTTGCCTCACCCCGGCGGCCTCCCTCTCCAGGCCTCTGGCGACCTGCTCCGGGTCCAGCTGGCTCACCCTCCACACTGAGGTGCTCCCCAACAGTCTCTCGCTGAAGCCCCCCGGCCCCTCTGAGCCCGGAGGGCAGCAGGGAGGAGGAGAGGGAGGCGAGTCGGAGGGAGTCAAAGGAGGAGGAGGAGGAGAAGAGGAAGAAGGAATAAGTGGGGGAGCAGAGAGGAACGGAGGTGAAGACCTGAGGCTGGAGCAGGTAACGGAGGAGGAGGAGGGGGGGGAGGGGGAGGAAGGGGACGGAGGAGCAGGTGGTTGGATGAGAGGGCATGGGAGAGGTGAGAGGGGGGGGGGGAGGCCAGCGCTGTCGCATGAGGGCTGGGGTCGAGAGTCGAGGGGTCGAGGGTCGAGGGGACAGAGGGAAGAAGGAGAGGGGGGCGGGGCATGGGGAGGAGGAGGGGCGGGCAGGGTGGGCCTCGGGCCCGGCGGTGGCGGAGGTTTGGACCGTGAGGGCCGGGGGGGCAGCAGGGAAGGGAGAGGGGGAGGCGGACATGAGGAGAGGGGGAGGAGAACTGGTGGAGGGGGAGGCGGGGGAGAGGGCCGGAGAGGTGGACCACCGTCAGGTGAGGCAGGGGGGGGTGAGGAGGTGCTCTGCTCTCCGGTCAGCAGGCTCGTCTGGCTAGGGGGCAAAAGATCAATTCCAATTATCACAGATGGAGGTCCCCATCGGGCTCGTTCTCGTTGTGAGCACTGTGCAAAGGTGATGTTAAAGTATGAATACGGTTCAGAAACTAATGAATTAACTAATTCCAATAGGAATTGTATATGCTTGTTCTATACAATTGTAGTTTTACAGACCTTTTTGCACATGTTTATGTTACACTACATTTCATTGCGCTTTAGCAGAAGCTTTTGTTTAAAAGGCTACTTTTTGTGCATTTGGTCAACCGAGTTCAGGAATCAGTTCTATAGCAGTGACTGTTTGCACCGCTTTGTCTATGAGTTCACCGGCTGTCCCTTTCTTATCCGATTAATCATGCCTATATATCATATAGTAAAGTACACTTGTCTGATCAGTGGCGGCTGGTGGTTTTTAAAGGGAGGCAGGAAGAACTGCGCGCTTGGTTGCCATTGGCCTGCTTACACTGTTAGTGGCGTATGGTGCCATAAGTATGTGAGACTCAAGTTGTTTCAGGGTGTTTTGGTGGACCACAAAATAGCAGGGAGAGATGCCTGGCAACGGACGATCGCATCGAACGATGACGTCTATTATCTAAATTAAAGCTAGCTAGACTATGATACACTTTGATTAAATCAATTTGATTAAACAATTAAATACAATACAAATATAAACTACAATACACTTTAAACACTCAGTTTACTAGCTAATTTCAATGAGACAATTAAATACAATACAAATATAAACTACGATACACTTTAAACACTCAGTTTACTAGATAAATTCAATGCAATACAAATATAAAGTAAAAACAAGTGTTATCTGTATTATGTTATTTCCTCTTGAAGAGCGCAAATGTTTTTTGAAACCTGCCTGGCAAATGACAATCGCGGCGATCAATGACCAATGTATCGACGCGGATTACGTAGGCGGTAAAATTTTCGCCTCCCGTACAATTTTGGTGTGACTGCGGCATTGTACTTTGAAAGCTGGTTGGCAGCATGCCTTTGAAATGGACTACAAGGGCAGAAGGAAAGGATGAGAAGCCAATTAGTCAAATCATGCCTACTCTTGATTTGTAAAACTAAATAAAAAAATCTGGGCCTATCAATGGGCCTATTTTTCCCCTTACTTATTTGGCAAGGTTTATTTTCAGCTACAGTTGTTTAAAGTAAAATAAAGACACAAGAGCAAAAATGATGCCATTTAAAATGCATCCTGCTCTGAATCATTCACTAACATCCTTTCCACAATATCAAACAGAACGGTCAGAGTAACAAACAATTAAAATAAGAAAAATAACATTAGGGCTGTAAGCCTTACATTGTTTGAGGCAAATGTGGATGTTAATGGACGTTTCAGAATGTTGGTCATGGTGTTAAGCCAATTAAGATTGAGGGACATCCTTTATAGATCAAGTCAATCCTTCTCGCTGTTTGTGTTGCAAAGATATGAGGCGTAGACTAATTGCCCAGGGGTAGAAGGTATTCCTCAGCCTGTTTGTCCGGCTCCCAAAGGACCTGTGTCTCCTACCCGAAGGGAAGAGTTGGAAGAAGCCATGGCCGGGGTGTGATGGGTCACTCATAATTCTTTTTGCCCTATTCAGCCCGCGGGAGGTGGCAATTTCCTCCAGGGAGGGCAGGGGGCAGCCGATGATTTTTCCTGCCGTCTTAATAACCCCCTGCAGGGTTTTCCTGTCTTTGGCTGTGCAGTTTGCGTACCACACCGTAATGCCATACACCAGTACACTTTCAACAACAGAGTGGTAAAAGGTCTGCAGCAGCTTTGTCCCCACCTGGCATTTCCTCAGCAGTCTTAGAAAGCTCAGCGCGGCGCTCTCAGCGCGGCGCTCATTTCGTGACCTTGCCTAACTTTTGGCAGTGGAAACGCCGATATAGGTGAACAGAGCCGCACCGCTCGGTGGAAACGAGGCATAGACTGAGTGCCGGATCGTTGGTTCTCGTAGCCTAGACTTGAGGGGATTACTCCCTCCTCCGGGCTGCTCCACAGCCAGGGCTCCTGCTTATTGGTTCATAGTACAGCCAGGGCTCCAGCCCATTCGTGAATAGATTTGGCGCGATTCAGGCACCTTTAGCTAGTCAAACCGACTCAGAAGAGGAATTTCCGTCTCTCTCACATTGAACCCCATGTTATTCACTGGCCGCCAACACTGCCGAGAAAATAAATGGGAGTCAGTGGAGGCTGAGGGAGAAACGTAGCCTGGGTATACCCTTTCTGCTTTGCGCGCGATTTCATTTCATGCTGCTAGGCAGCCTGGATTCCATGGATCCGATTTTCACCTGAGATAGGGAACCTATCACAGAACGGGGAGGGACGGCAAGACGATGACGACGTCTATGCGGCACACCCATCGTCTTCTTCCTCATCGAATTTCTGTCGCTTACATACGTCATCTGGTATAATTGATAAGATTGGCTATGAGCTACGTACAGACTCATATGATAGACATTCGTATCGCCCAATAAACGGCTCCGGGCAATCGTAAACCACGCCTCAAATACGAGAAAATGAATGTGTGGTACCCAGACCTCTTCTCAATGTAGATTGAGAAGAGGTCTGGCGTTAGCCAGGCTGGATTACCGTCCTCCAGCAGTAATGTCAATAGACGATTGGGGGGGGGGCTAATGTCCCTTTTCCAAGGGAAATTAACATTACCTATACAAAGGCATTAAAGTAGTCATACTTAAGGGCATTAATTCATGACAGTAGTCTCTACATTTTTTTATCCTCAACAATGTTAAGAAATAAGTTCTCCTCACTGGAGAAGCCTCCACTGTGTCTCATATAGTTAGGAACCTGTAACTTTATTTTTTTTGTAGCTTTTTTTTTACAATTATATGCAATCCTCCGTCCCTTTTTTCTCAAAATAAGGACCTTCTATTTTCATTTCTTGTCTAATAAACTGCATGTTGCCGATTCCTTTATCATTTTTCATTAAACATCTTCTCATGACATAGTCATGAGAGTCTGGGGGTACAGAGTGAAACTAACTATTAACTTTAAATATATGTTCCATTATTTTCAATCTACCTAGAACTGCGGAGGGCAATATCTGATGAAAATAGGCGTGATTGCTATCTGGGACTGAGCATGCGAACCAGCTAACATGTTATCCGGCCATGCTATACCCTGTTAAATGTTATAAGAGTGTGCCGGAGCCGATGACCCCTGACCCCTAAAGCCCAAGCTGATGGGCTCACATTCTAACCGCCTACCTATCCTACTTTCCTCTTTCAATGCATTCCTCAGGGCGGATATTTGCTGAATCCGCTAATCAAGTATTTTTGGTTAATAATACTCAAAATTCCAATTGAAACAAAATATTTATCAAGTAGTTGGCCAATCATATTGCCATTGGTTCGTTGTTAATACCTCCAAAAATGAATTATATCATGGGAATGAGAAGTTGGGAGTACATTTTTTTTAACAAAAATGAACATAATAATAATAAACCACAGCATAAATATATTTTGTTGCCGATCCCACTAGATTTGGTTTTGAGATTAGTGTTTAAAGGTTGGGTATGGGATTTGCGAAACGCCAGCAGATTTTGAAAATAAACAACTCAAATGGTCCTACCCCCTCTCCTTCAACGCTGACTCGGACTCCACCCATTCCAAGTACATGGACGCGCAATCATGCACGAGTGAACACAGATGCGCGAGAGCGAGGCATTAGCTAGTTAGCTAGCTCCAGTAGCTACCGCAGGATAACAACAAACAGAAGCTTGCTCTGGGTCACAAGCTTTGAGTACGTGCACGAAGGGGTCGCGCGGGGAGCGGGGGAGGGGGATTGCAGTGCGACCGTTTGATTGACGTACTTACTGTCCAATGCAACTCGGTGGCTATGGAAATCATTGGCTGGAGTTTTTCGAGCCCTGCCCGTTCCACAGATGATTGACTTGTTTAATTTTCATGTCAGTACTTCTAACTCAGTGGCTGTAAGTGGGTTATGATAAGGATTTCAAGTAATTTTGCAAAAATGGCCAAAAAAGCGAATTCCATACCCAACCTTTAAGTTTTCATTTGGTTAATTATTGACACTGTTTTTTCATATTATCAGAACTGCATTCGGGGTCACATCCGATCCCAGTGGTCCATACTGGGTCACTAACCTAGTGGTTTATACTGGGTCACTAACCCAGTGGTCCATACTGGGTCACTAAACCAGTGGTCCATACTGGGTCACTAACCCAGTGGTCCATACTGGGTCACTAACCCAGTGGTCCATACTGGGTCACATCCCAGTGGTCCATACTGGGTCACAAGTGGTGGTGTCCATAATGGTTCACCACCACAGTGGTCCAGGATGCGCAGACCCAACACATTTGGAACCGGAATCAAGCGTTCCTTTGTGAGTGCTGCATGCAGTTCTCAACTATTGTTCTTCTTCTCTACAAACTTTGGGACCCACATTTGTATATAAAATGTTCAAATTAGCTTGGAATCGCGCGCTTCCATAATTTTTTTTAAACTTTTTAAGATACTTTTAAAATATATGTTTTTTACAATGGAAGACTACACCTACTTCAGACTTTGTAACTTGGTAAATTCTTAACCATTAACCTTTGTTCAAACATTTAACAAATCAACACACCTCGTGCCCACTACCTCCGTCCGTTGACTGATCCTCATTGACTTTGAATGGGGACGGACGCGCAATGCATTGTGGATCCGTCCGTGCCGTTGGAGCCTTCGGCTCCGTCAAAAAGTTGAAAAATGTTCAACTGACCCTACATGCCCACTACCTCCGTCAGTCAACGGACGTGGGAAGGCGTGGCTGAAGGATGGGGGAGTAGTCTTTGCAGAGGCATCCGTCAGCCAATTAAATCGCTTCGCCGGGTTCTTCCCGCTTCTTCCTGCTTGTTGCGAGGCAAGATGACCCGCTTTCCCGCTTTCCAGTATCGTCAGAGCCCGAGTCGCGTCACAGTGCTTAAATTTGCATACGCGATCTGATTGGATGACGGATCCATCGCTGCCGAAAAAGTTGAACATTTTTCAACTTTTTGACTGAGCCGAAAGCTCCAACGGAACGGACGGATCCACAATGCATTGCGCGTCCGTCCCCATTCAAAGTCAATGGAGATCAGTCAACTGACGGAGGTAGTGGGCACGAGGCGTGAGTGATCGCCACCAAGCGTGCGTGGATATCACTAAAGCTAACCATTGCGGGTGTCGCGGAGGCTAAACAACGTCAATATTTAACCTAGAAACCCAATGTGAAACTTAAACGGTTACGTTATTTCTTGTTACACTGGGGCTAAAATTATAAATCTATTGTAAATATGATGCATGCTAACAACAATGCTTAAACTATCTTTTTCACGCCATGCTATCGACACAAAAGACACACACACACGCACACACACACACACACACACACACACACACACACACACACACACACACACACACACACACACACACACACACACACACACACACACACACACACACTATCAGAACATTCTATATTTTATCTCAAATGCATTCAAACTGGATCACATTTGTTTAACTCTTTACTATATTTGTTGCCAACCATTTTACATTTGTTAAATGGTGTGCATGTTTACAATGTTGACTCCATTTTGACTTATGAAATTTAAATTTTATTTACATCTTAAACTTTCTAGCTTTACTAAGACATATTTTCAGCTTAAGACATATTTTCAACTCACCACAATTGTTGCAGGAAATGCATTTTCTAGTTTATATAATACAGCATATACATCATGATGCATCCAACAATAGTTGGAGCCAGTGCCCTATAGGCTTCTGGCCCCTGTGTATTCTATTAGCACACTGCATTTTGGTTGGTCGACGATTTGTGATTACCAACCAAGTCTGATGGCAGAAGATATCTAAGCCGAAAGTCAGCGGCCTAGAAGTGCAGACGGGGGAGGAATCATGCCTTGTGTGCAAGAAGTTCTTCTTCTTAAGAAGCAGGCAATGTTCTCCATCCAGCATCACTCCAAGATTATTGTGCGTCAGAGTATAGTGTTGTTTATTCAAGCAAGACAAGCACTAACAAGAGTAGTTATATTTTGTGTTCTTTGAACTTATTGCGAAAGTGGTTCGTTACGATAAATTAAAGCAAGTATTTGTACAGCCATTAATTCCAAAGACCTTTACAGACAGACAGATCTGAATAACCTAGAAGAGGTCCCTCCCTCCACGGACTGCCAGGAGTATGATAAAAGAGTGGGCTAAAAAGGGCTACCAAAACTTTGCTCCTCAGTTGAACTTGTGGAACTTCAATGGAATTTATAAGCTTCCCATTTACAGCAAGCAAAGCAATAATGGCCACCCCCCCCCCCCCCCCCCCCAACACAGAAACAAACACACAGCTAGGCCAAACCCTGCCCCATCCCCCCCAAATTCCATTGCAAGAAAAGTTCAGTGGAGTCTGAGCTGTACCTTGTCTCTCGGGGGAGAGTGCTGCATTCTTCCATGTTCTCTTCAGGGTTGGAGAGCGGAGTGTCTCTCCCCGGCTCTCCGCTGTCTGGTGTTTATTCAGTCTTCACTTTTTTCTCCTCGGCCTCTGGTCTCTCTACCCCATTAGAAGCCCCACCTCCTGCTGCTGCTTCTCCTTTTTCTGCTGAATTGAACAAGGGAGGGAAGAAAATATAAAAGTGACTGTGTGGAAAGAATGTTCCTCTGGGTCTGTGTCAGCTCTCTCTCTCTCTCTCTCTCTCTCTCTCTCTCTCTCTCTCTCTCTCTCTCTCTCTCTCTCTCTCTCTCTCTCCTTTATTTTTAGTTGAGTGTCTCAACTTCCTCTCAACATCACGCAGGAAGAGGCTGAACCGTTTGGTCAAAACCCCCCATCTCTCTCTCTCTCTCTCTCTCTCTCTCTCTCTCTCTCTCTTTCTCTCTCTCAAAAGAAGAAACGACTTCCTTCTCTGAAAGCGATTACGTCATACAACCGAACCGACCATTTGCCTGCTGCATCATGATTCCTCATGTAAACTAACAGCAACAGCCAGCAGCACCCTGAGTTCTTCCTCCCTCCCGTATTTCCTCAGTCATTCTTTCCTCCCCTCATGCACAAGACTGAGCAGCGACTCTCCACATTCTCCCCCTGAGCATTAATGACTATCTGCAAGTCTTGTTTCACTACCACTAACTCTTCTTCCACCCAATCCCCAACCCAGCCCTTCGCATCCTCTCCCCCTCAATCCCATTCACATTAACCTTACCCCCCAAACACACTTAAAACAGCCCTTGCTGCTTCAGCTCCATTCATTGATTGAATACAAATTTTAATAAACTGCCAAAATATTCACATGGCCGTCAAATTGGATGTATAGTGTGTGCTGTTCACTGACCACACTGTACAGTTGCGCCCTGCGTAGAAGAGCGTCAGTTTCCCCTCATCTTCAGTCCTTATGTCCACCGGGGGAGGCCGTGAAGGCCAGGTCCTCCTCAGCGCCGGGTTATGAGATCATAAACGGTAGTGCAGCCTGTGAGCCGCTAGGGGGAGCCATCGTCACACCTCACAAACGCCCTGTTAGATATGCAAATCTACACAGGTACTGTTCTCGGTCGTCGGTCACTATTTTATGCATCTATGGTACAGTGGCGGCTGGTGATTAAAATTGTCGGTGGGGTGCATTAATACACAGGGGTCCGCTGGTCCGATTTGATTTCCTGTATTCTAGTGCATTTTGGGGGTGGCCACTACCTAAAAATTAATTCAGATTCATGGCCCTACAGGATGTAGGCTATGAATCTGACTTGCTGGGCCTGGACAAGTTATGCGTGCATCAGCCCTGTAGTGAAGGTGCGGTATAGCCCAGATCAGTTACGGCTCGCGTTTCTACCGACGACAGTACCCTTAGGGTAGGACAAGGTTTAAGCCGACTCTGGGCGCCCTCTATTGACCATACGCCACAGCTATGGTCATATTTTTTCTCAGCCTACTCCGCCGAAAGTCGACATTGCGTGTCGTAGGTTTGAACATGTTTGCGAACATGCCCCACTCGTCTGTCATCAATGTACCCAGAAAGCGTCACTCCGCTAGACGCCAGCGGACGTTTAGCTACACATGCTACGCCGAGATACGCTCTGAGGTAGCCTCCCAAATGAGGTAGCCTCTGATTGTCCAAATGAACCATTATAATTTCCCGGTTTGAACAGTAGGGTGTGCTCCATAGATACATCAGTTCTTTCTATAGTAATGAGTATTATATCTTGTTTTACTCCAATTGTCTCTGCAAGCTTGACAGATATGACAATGCTTAACGTAAGGCTATCTTATCTACTTAATACATGACAAAGATATGATATCGCTCTTAGATGATAACAGTACAGTAATGATGCAGTGGGTACGCAATGGTTCTCCTCATGCTTCTTAATAACATTTGTGTAACGGTAAGCAAGATGGAAACAAGCATTATTTAAAATGTGTAGGCTCTATAGTTGACACCACAACCATGTACCAGCTGTAGACACCTCAGTTATGCCAAGCAGGGTGTGAGAATGAGTGCAGGAGAGTTAACCTGGTATAGGTATAAAAGCCACACTGCAGACAAAGTATATATGCGCATAGGTGCATATGTGTGTGCACAGGCGTTATGCAAGCCCGTTTCTGCGTTGCTGAAATCTCTCGCTACCAAATTGCGCACATTTTCCTTCATAGTTGCATTGGCCTACCTCCCCCCCGCCTCCCTCATGCTCTCCCTCTTTCCGCCTCCACACTAGAAGTGTGATGCCTACACTGAGGCGAGTCAGCCTCGTGTTTCCCTGTGTGGAGGTGATGAGTGGGAGGCAGAGGGCACGCTGAGAGGGTACAAGAGACACAGACCCAAGCTAGTGCGTGGGATAGATGGATAAATATTCTGTTTTGGATAGATGGAGAGGGATGGATGGATGGATAATCTGATACATGAGAGAGAGAGAACGAGAAGAGAACGAGAGGGAGGGGATTGATGGATTGATAGATATTTAAGTACTATAAGATATATCTAGATAGAGAACTATAGAGAAGGAGGAAATGAAGAGAGACAGTATGGACACATGGAGAGGGACTGAAGATGATTTACTGAGATAAATTAGGCTTGAGGGACAGAGACAGTGAGGCAGAGCAGCTGAATTGAAGAGGGTTGTGTGTGTGTGTGTGTGTGTGTGTGTGTGTGTGTGTGTGTGTGTGTGTGTGTGTGTGTGTGTGTGTGTGTGTGTGTGTGTGTGTGTGGGTTGGCAGAGAGAACAGGCTTGGGTAAAAAAAACACAACAGAAGGCATGATTCAGAGCAGAGAACTGAGAGAGACGAGAGAGAGAGAGCAGAGAACGTGAGAGAGAAAGGAAAGAGAGAGAGAGAGGAGAGAGATAGCTTAAAGAGAGAGAGAGAGAGAGTGAAGAGAGAGCGATAGAGAGAGCGTGGAGAGAGAGAGAGCGTATTGAGAGGGAGAGAGAGAGAGAGAGAGAGAGAGATAGAGTGAAGAGAGAGAGAGATAGAGAGAGATAGAGAGAGAGCGTATTGAGGGAGAGAGAGAGAGAGAGAGAGAGAGAGAGAGAGAGAGAGAGAGAGAGGGGAGAGGGGGAACAGAATCGGCACATTCAGATAGACGAAGAAAAACAACCCAAGGATTGGTTTTTGTGAGGATATCGCCGCATTATTGCCAACGTCTTGGATACAGATATATATATATATATATATATATATATATATACAGGCTATCTGCTGGACCAGCTTAACGCCCATGTCTTTTTTGATGGGAAATGTGGCATTCGTATGGATGACGATATGGAGAGATGGACAACATTGACAGTTTCAAAAGATTCTTAAATGAGAACACTTTGAGGATGAGAGAGAGAGAGAGAGAGAGAGAGAGAGAGGGAAAGAAAGAAGCATAGAGAATGCAGTGACTTGTGGGCAAACTAAAGACTTGTAGAAAGACAGAACATTTGTATAAAGACACAACACTTGTTGGAGGTGAACATAACAGGAGTAATAATCCACTGCCAGATGTATCAGTCAAGTCATTGGAAGGTAAAGTATGCCTAATCCATCTAAATGAAATATGGTTTATTGTTGCACTCGCCTCTCTGCTCCATTAGAGCAGAAGGAAATTGTCTTACCATCTGAGAATATAAGGCGCTCTTCGATAGTGTGTTGATAGCACTTCTTAATTTGGTTAATTTGACCAGGCATAAAATCTTTATACCACCTCTATTCTGTTTCATCAACAGATGTGATTATGTTCCAAAGTCATAATTGTGGCTCTATTAATACTGTACTTGCTGTGTTTTGGTTGAATTGTCTTCAATATAATTATCTCCAATGAACCATAGATTGCATTGGTTTCAGAATATGGGAATATATCCTAATATACGTATATATTTTTATTATTTTATTTATTCATATTTAAAGTTATTTATGTTTGTTTGGCTTTTACCATGTTCTTTTTTTCCTTTGTTTTACAGCCAGAAAAACATACAAGCATAAAAACAGAAACGGCAGTCTTCAATCATACCCTACTGTATTCTTTCTGTCATTCTGCCAGTCGGCTCTTGGCTACCCATCTTGTGGCAGGTGGATGAAAGTCTATGTTGGCTGAAGACAAACAGTTTGAAAATCAACAATCAACAATCAGAATCCATCCAAATCCATTCAAAGAAAGACGCTTTTGAGGGAGGGTAATGATCCCGTTGGAGCTGCTGGTGTATTCTTGTTGAACTATAACAATGGACTTTTATGCTTGTTTTTATTGAAATGTAAAGAAAATAACATTTTGGATGGTGCATTTTGCTTTTGCACTAAACTTCAATATTTTTTTCAGTTACAGTTACAATACATTACAAAAACCCCGTACTTCATAATTTTTAAAAGAAAATTAAGATACTCAGAAAGTAGGATAGAAAGGCTGACATAGTTTGGACAGCAAAATTGAGTATTCAGGAAGTTAAAAATTAGACATCCTGTTTTGCCATAAGAACGATTCAAATGGAGTGGACGGTTGATTAACTCAGTCAATCTACGCTTCAAAGATTCCACTCTTTAACGCTGCCTCTGCTGCCCCCTCCCACCGCCCACCCCCCCGGCCAACCATGGGCAAACCTCTGAGTCGCCCTGGATGTTTCCAGAAAAACTCCTGCTGCCGAGCAAAACATGGAGTAGGCGAGGGGGGTGGGGTGAGAGGTGGGGGCGGGAGCATCGTGGAGGGGGGCTATGGAGACGGCTATGTCCCTCAGCGCTCCATCTACGACACCATGTGCCTTAACCAGCAGATAGACAGCCAGCACCAGCTCCACCACATCGGCGGCTCCATGCGGGAGACCGGGGTGGAGGGAGCCTTCAGCTGCTCTGCCAGCAGCTCCCTCCGAGCAGGCCGGTCCCCAGGGGACATGTTCGACCAGCAGCCACGCTCGCTCACCCCCAATCCCTCGTTTGTGCGGCGCTTGGACGAGAGGGCCATTTATGACTCCTTGAAGCTGGGGGTCCAGGAGGCCGACGGGGTCGACTGCCGCTCCCCGGGACGCTTTAAGCGCTCAGCCACTCCCTCAGTGTGTTCTTTCTCAGCTCCAGCCGTCTCCTCATCCTCATCCAAAAAGCACCACCATCAACAACAACTACAACAACAACAGCAGAAACTACAACAACAACAGCAACAACAACAACAACAACAGCAACAACAGCAACAACAGCAACAACAGCAACAACAACTACAACAACAGCAACAGCAGCAGCAGCAGCAGCATCATCATCATCATCACCATGGAAACAGTGGAAAGTACAGGGACGGACGCCACTCATGGAAAGTCATCACCCCCCCAAATCACATGGACTGCCTCGAACTCACGTCGGAGGACATGTTGGATAGGGGTGGGGGGTATCTGAACCCTGCCGCCTACCCTCCTGTAGGCAGCTCCTCGCTCGCCTCTCCTGTCGTTTCCCCTTCACTGGTTCCCCTCACTCTTCAGGCTACCACACCCCCCACTTTTTCTCCCCAGCAAAACCTCGGCCTGTTCAGACACAGAGCTTGCGCTGTTCACCTCCGCACGTCACCCAGCCGAGACACTACTCTCAAACCCAGAGCCTCAGGATGTCCCCAACACATGAACTGAGCTACTCTCCCTACCGAGCCCCGCTGGTCCAACTGTCCGCTCGCGACCTCCAAGAGGAGATGAGGGAACGGGCCTGGGCAGGCAGGGCCGATCGAGAGCGGGAAAGAGAGTGGGAACGAGAGAGGGAAAGGGAGATGGAGAGGGGATGGGCTGAAAGGGAATGGGAGAAGGAGAGGGAGAGGGGCAGGCTGGAGAGGGAGAGGGCTAGAGAGCGGGAGAGGAGGGACACTTCTGGAAGCAGTTTTGGAACTTTTGGCTACGGCCGAACGGCTCCGCTGTGTTCCGACAGGGACTCAGTGTTCCTAGAATCTGACCAGATGCATGATACCACACCACTGCTGCCCCCCCAGCCGTCACTCTCCCCGTCACCTAATGCTGCACCCAGGATGGGAACATGTGCTGTTGGAAGAAACCGAGCTGGCTCTAAAGTTGGACCAGAAACCATGAGTGGAAGTGTGCGATCATCTAACAGTGGAGGTGGGGTTAGGCCCTGGTTAGGCGGTGAAAGTCGCCCTAGAAGTATGGCAGAGACACCATTCACGTCTGAAGCACACTTTGATCACCGTCATGAATCTTGGAGTAAAAGTCATAATAGGGTGGACGAAATAGAAAACCCGAAAGGAAGAATTGAATCCCAGTGTAAAAAAGGTCCAGAAAGAAGTTTATCCGAAAGCATAAAGCTATCTGGGATTAAGACGGAGAATTCATCTTCATCTGCAAGTAAGGAAAAACACAGAAGCCGGTCTGCGGTTGGAAAGAGAACTGAAGAAGTGAAGGTAGACTGTGAACTGAGTGCTGAGGCTAGTACCTGTGCTGTGCAAAAGGTTGAAAACAAGGTTGAGCCTGAGTGTAATGAAGACAAAATAATAAGATTGGATGCAAGGACTAATGGGGAGAATGAATCTGTGATTGTAGATGTACAAAGACCTGAGCAGTTAGATACATTGCAGCACCCTTGTGGGTTGGCTGATGTAGACGTATGTGCAGACCATGAAACAGCCATTGCCAAAACTGAAACTATTTTTGAATCTAAGGTCGAGACTGCACCTAAGACTGAGCATAGTTCCCAGTCAGGTAAAACAAATCCAGACCTCAATAGTGCAAGGCACAGGGATGAAAGGGAGACCACTACTGTTGATTGGGGTAATCCAGAATTTCTGCCATATGAAAAAGCTGAACAAAAGGTCAATATGGGCAAAACTGGATTTATTGCTCCCAAACCAGATTTTGATAGCCAGAAGTTATCTACCCCCAAACCCAACAGTAGAACTCGCCCTGGAACAGCTACAGGCCTCCGTCCAGGACTAGTCAGCCCCAAACTAGACAGCGGGTTCGGGGAGCAGGATCCGGCAGCACCCCCAGATGGCATGGAGTCCACCTGGCCCCGGAGAGTCATTGTCAGAAAGAGAACAGTTCGACAAGGCGGCGCACTGCACAACCTACCCATCCTCCCACCACTCCCATCTGTTCTCACTGCACTGGAGAAGAGGTTCCCACACCACCTCCCACGTCTAGCTCATCATTCTGAGACTCCTTTGACAAATCTGATTGGCGCAGTAGGGCGGTGCTCTTTAAAAGAACCCTCCCATCTAGAGCTGGGTCTCTGTGCCACTGTAGTAAGCAGAGCGTCATTGAAGGAACAAAACTTAGAGCAGTGGAGGGCCACCAAAGAGCATAATGATCTCAGGATGCAAAGCAGAAATAATAAGAATCCAGAAGAGTCCACAGCGGAGAAGGAGGAAAATAAGGTGAAACGTGTAGAGTATGATAAACTAAAATCTAAAGAGGTGACTGGTAGTGCTCAGGGAGAAAAGCATGACAAAAGCAATAGCTATCAATGTGAGAAGAATTATGGTGTGGTCAAAGTAGAGCATGTCATAACAAAACAGGTAGAATCAAGAGACATTGCACAAGTAGATATCCAAGACAGTGTGAATCAGGAGTACTTGTTAGCGTTAGAAGTAAAGGGGAACAAGGCAGAAGAAAGCACAAGCAAGGTGATGCCTTCACAAGAGCAACCCAAACCAAAAGAAGATAAGGTTGGCGGTAAACCAGAAGTCAGAATAGATGTAGAAGGAGAATGGATGGAAGAGAGGGATGTTGGCGGGATGGCCGGGGAGGTGGAGAGCTGGGATGTGGTGCTGAAGATGGTCAACACCATTTGGGAGGATGGCTGGGCCGGAGGCAGAGCTGCAGGGCCAGTGGAGGAAGGCGACACCGGCTCCATATCCGGTTCCTTGCAGCGTTGGCCTCTTCTCAGACCCCCTGCAGGCTTTGGGGGCTCCCACCCATCGTCCTCGGCTGCTTCAGAGCTCAGCTTGACCGAGCTGGAAAGGAGGGCCAGGGAGCTGGACTCAGACCTCGAGCATCTCGACCTGTCCCTGCCCCACAGGGAAGCATACGGTCTGATGCTTCCCAAGCCGCAGAAGGAAAGGACTGACATGTACCAAACGCACCCGGGGCCCCAAAGAGAGAAAGGTGCTTTTCTCACAGGTAGGTGTGCTGCTTTATAATAAAGAGGCATACCATTTTGCATGTGCTGAGTTGGAATTGTTTTCTAATTTTCTTTTGACTATCCAAAAGACAATGCCGATCCCATGAAAAATGCAAGGTTTCAGAAAGAGGGCAACCTCGTATTAGTTACATTCACGATTTCTCATTGTTTATTGATGAAGATCTGTGCCAATGCATGAAATGCCAATATTGATACAAGCATCATTATGACCCATAAACCTGCTGATAGGCTTTGCACAATATAAGCAATTCTATATAAGCCTATCTGCAGTCAGTAAGAGAACTATATGGTGATTTTTCTAAATAACCAACTGTAATCATCAATTGACAGCAACCGCTCAGTTCTTGGCTGCCATAGACCTTTCTTTCCTGTGATCTGCTTCTTCCCTTCTTGATAGGTCTAGGGAGCAGGTCTCAGGTCCGTCTAGAGATGGTTCCTACCATTACAGAGAAGGTCATTACGGACGTTGACACCAACTGGTCAGAAAAGTCTGATGCTGGGGCACCTACCATAGGCATCAGGTACTTTTAAAAGCTAAATGTCCTTAGTTCCTCCCACATTTCAGTCTGGACCAGATTGCGTCTTAATGACATCCCCTCAGCATGCAACGTGATGACGTGATGCTGTTCACTATTATCCTGCTTGTTGACCTTTGGATATTTTGGCTTCACTGAAATAACACATCTGCTTTTAGTTTCTGGCAGTCTTCCTGTAGCTTTAGGATTGTTTGATCTTCCAATATAGTTAGAAAATAGATTTGTTATTCTTTCTATCTAAACTGCTACATGAAAGTTTGTATTCATTCAGATATGACACAAAATCAATAACTATATTTTTCAACAATCATTGTCGAAAACACTGTCAGTGTAATAATTACTATTAAAACCAATACACTTTTATACTTATTTGTATTATTATCAACAACAATAATAAGTAGAGAATGACTAAGACAAATAAGAGTACGAATTCCGACCTGAGGTCATAATTCCCTAACCTCAATTTGATGGAAGAATCAAGAATCAATTGGATTTAATAATGAATAGTTCATCACTGGTGATAGAGACTAAACATGATAAATACTAGCTTTTACTAGTAACCCAGCATTAAAATTTCACTCACAGGTAATGGTATTGTTTTTTCTTATTGCCTCAAATTAGTATAAAATGATGTCCCTTAATGTACCTAATTTCAGATTCAAGTGACATAACTTAAATTGTCACCTATTCGCCTATAACCATTTGTCTGTGTTCTAACACAAATGGAACTGATGTTGGAGTCTGAGGTTTGATTTTAGTGTTTAGTTTCTGTGTTCACAGAAAAACGTGATGTTGCCATCCTTTTGAACACATCTCTCCCTCTAGCTCCACTAAAGAGGACAGCTCTCCAGACTCAAACCTTACCTTAGAGTCGGATTCCAGCGGCGTCTTCCTTTCCATGTCCAACCAGAGCCAAGACGAGATGGGCTCTGACAGCGATCAGCCAATGAGTGGTTCCGACTTGGGCAGCAGCAGCACATCATTCGACAGAGATGGGGAAGAGGCGGGTGCAAAAGAGTGGGGACGTGAGGAGAGTGCTGAGCTGGACTGGTGCTACCCTTCACTCCTCGACCCCTCTTCACATGAACATACAGCAGAGGAAGGAAATGGAGATGAAAACAAAAACCCAGGAGATACAAAAAAAGAGACTGTATCCATTAAGACCTCAGTTCAGATGTTCAGTTCAGTTTCGCTCCCAACATCCCCTTCCAAACAATTAATCAAACAATTCCTCAATCCCAATCTACCTATGAGAAGCTCGGGATTAGATTGTGGTGACTTGGATCCCTTTATCCAATCAGATAGCTTTGTTTACCTTGCAGTGTCCACAAGCTCCAGCCCCCAGGCTGAGAAAACCGAAGCCATAGACAAACCCCCCCATGGGGCCATCCAAGTCATCTCAAACCAGGGACCCAGCTTGCCCCGAGCTCACGAGGACTCCTCCCCCGCACAGAAGGCTGTCGTCAAGGTGACTCATCTTGTGCCCCAGCGTCCAGAGGGAGAAGACTTCCTGTCCACGGATAGTTTTGTTTACCTCGCTGCTCCAGCATGTCTCTTACTGGGCCCAGAAGGAACTGCACCCTACGGTACAAGGTAATGGACTGCAGGGCTACAATACAACTCCTTATTATATTATTTATTGATTTGAAAGGCCGAAATCTTACCTAAAGTAGTCTCATGTGTAAAATATATTTAATTGAAAAGTGTTTATGAAAGGGTCCTTTGGACAGCAAAGTTTTGGATTTAATCAAGGATGATCATGGGAAGCGCTTGAGACAGGCAGAAATTGACCAAGCATCTTCAGTCAGCCGAAGGGTGTACATGATTCTTATAGGGAAACTTTCACATCCTGGGCGGTATCAACAAAGGAAACAAGGTTAGGGGAGTGATCATTGTGGAGAGTTGACATGGCCAATGCTTACTAGCTTAACACCTTTCAATCGGAGAGAGGAAGGGAGCTATCTCTTGGTGCAAGGATAATTAATTCAAAAGGCATTTTTTAAATGAATGTCAACAAGGATAACCTTGTATTTAATTGTATATTATTATCAGGATTAAATTTCCATACATAAGGTTATTCTCTTATTGTTATCCTCTAATGCAGGGACTCTGATTCGGACAGCTCTGGATCTGGCGCCGCTGACATGTCGGTGCTGGGCTGCGGATCCCTGGCCGGGGACAGCGACTGGGACTCGGACGCTTCGGACTCATACCCCCATCGCCCTTCTTCCAGAGTCCCCGGTGCCAGCGACAGGCCTCCGTCTGGCCCCGTCCATCCGAAACGCCACCCCACCACTGAGCCCAGCTGGGACCTGTTCCAAGATGTCACCGAGCCGGAAGTACTGCCTGAACTGCTCGACGAAGAAGGCCACGAAGAAAGCGACGAAGAAGGCGACGAAGAAGGCGACGAAGACGGTGCCACCAGCGGCAGCAACAACCTAAACAACAATGTCACCACGGTTACAGTTGCGGCTACAACTATGGTAATAACCACCCCCGGGTTCGTCAACGAGGTGACTCCCGAGCCAGCAGACGAGATGGCAAAAGCCGTTGCGACGTTGGAGCAGGCGTCCACCACCAAGAAGGTGACATGGCAGTTCAAGCCGGCGCAGAGATCTGTGTGCACAGGAAGCAGGAAAGAGAAAGAACCATCAAGGTCGTCATCACTGAGGTACGCCGACCAGGGACCGGAAGAGGCGCACTGTCCCTTACCATCGTCGCCCTCTTCTTCCTCCTCACCATCCTCATCATCGTCCTCTGGTTGAGGTGCAGTACAGACACAGTTTTCCTGGTCTTACTATTGGATCTCAGTGTGTGTAGCGGTACGGGTGTAGGATATCAGAATACACACAGGCTTAAGACCCTTATGTTGAGTTCAAAATGTTCCAACTCGGGGATTGACATTTTAACTTGCATTGCTGCAATAAAAGAAAAGTTTCATATTTGAGTATACAAAGGCACTAAATATAAAAAAAAATGAAATTTGCTGAAACAAATGCACCAACAATAAATTAGCCAACTGAATAAGGATTTAGCATTATTTTTTGTATAAAGATGGGTTTCAGATTATTTATAGTACTATGGTTTACTGCACTTGGGAATATAGGGAGAATATTCTTCGAGGTTGCTGTAAGAAATTATTTCCTTTAGCATCCAGGAATAATAAGTTAGTGGAAAATAAAGGAAAGGTTTATTTCACTATTCAGCAAAGGCTTTTCGTTTTTTGTTGTTATGGCTAATGCTAACTGTAAAGCTGGGCAACGTAGATGGTTTATATTTATGGTTCATGGTTATGGTATATGGTTTGTATCAATGTAAATACACATACATTTATATTGCTGCTGCTAATTCTGTTTGTACCACTTGGACAATGGATAGTCTAGTTAAATGCAGAATGGGATTCAAATTTAAGTTAATACTTGAGGGACGGACGTATCTAACTGATGATTGATTTGGCCCGAACGTCATAATAATTTCATCGACAATGTTAACTTTAACAAAAAGGCTCCTTTTGTGGCAAAAATAACATAACATTTTGTATTTTGTATCATATGATCAGTTATATATTAGCGATTTTGAATGTATTACATTTATTATACTCTATCAGCTAAATTCCACATTTAAAGATCCCATGGCATGCTACTTTATGATTGCTTTTATATAGCTGTTAGTGGGGACCTAATACAGTACTTTCAGCCTTGGGGCAGAATTACAGCCACTGCGAGCCAGTCTTACAATGAGCTTCCCACAAACATGCTGTTTTTTAGAGGTGGGTCAAGGTGGAGGGTGGGGGTGTGGCCCTGAGCAGCTTGCGGCCACGGTACCATGCGCTCGTGTTTACAGTGGCTGTATCGCAATGGCGAGGCGCACACAGCTATTGGCCGTGTTCTGTAAATATTCTAGAACACTCCGGGTGCTCCGGCGGGAGTACTGGAGCTCTATATCTAAATAATATCATATTATACATAGATATCTATAGCATATAATGTATATTATCACTGCCAAAACTGTGTGCGCCTCCAGACGATATTATGAATCACAAACGTCTGCGTCGGGTTCTCTGATGTCTCTGGTTCTTCCACTTCTCCATCAATCTGAAGTAGACTGAACCGCGACATCGAGGAGAAAGGGATCGTTGCCCACGATTGTCTCCCACCGGAGCCCCGCTGCCGAGGCACTGGGCAGCGGGCAGCAGGGCTCCGGTTGGAGACAACCGCGGGCAACGATCCCTTTCTCCTCCATGTCGCGGTTCATGTACTTCAGGGAGTCAAAGCCAAAGTTCCTTTCCCCCAATTCTTTCTCAACCATGGCTGAGATAACAGACACTACGAGACTCGTTGTGTAAACACCAGAGACGTCAGAGAACCCGACGTGTTATGCGCCATAACACCAACAGCAGAACGGTTATCCAAATAACAAGTGTAAAACTTTTGCGTTACAGTCTGTGTATTCACACACACACACACACACACACACACACACACACACACACACACACACACACAGGGTGCTCACCCGGTCATAGCTCATCGTCTCATTGGCAGGCCGAATTCTCTGGGTGGGCAAGGCAGAAAAGGGGAGGTAACTTGGCACTCTATGACGACATATGGGGCCACATTCCAAATCGGAGCATCTGAGCTTTCATTTTTCGGAGGCGGAGCAGGATACCTAGTGCTCGTTTTACACCTAACGCCATTTCTAGCTACTGGGGGACCATAGGCAGGCTAGGGGAACTCATATTGTTAGAAAACCTCATATAGTCAATTTATTTTCATGCCATGGGACCTTTGAGAAGGATGTTAATACATGTATTAGTAGGCAGAGCAATATGACTGAATGCAACATGTATTTACAAGTATAACCAATCTGCAGAAGAGAATGGGTCATGCCTTCAAATAATGACTAATAATTTCCCTTTTATACGAATCAACTTATAATTTCTATGAAACATGCAAAATCTTTAAACAATATTGGAGCAAGACAGGGTGTATAATTCAGTGTTGCGAAGAGCCTGCATACATGTTCTGTTGAAGCTGTGCTGAGAGAGAAAGGCTCTAAATGATGAAAAGGCTTTAAGGCAACGCTGCAAAGGCAAGCTAGTGATGGAAGGACAAGTGAAACACACGACTCGTAAAGTGCTGTGTTGAAGGACATCTGTTTGTTAAGAGTTGTTAGCCTTAATGTTGTTAGCCTTATAATGAAATATGTTGTTTCTCAGTTATTCAATATGATTGTTGATAATTTACTTTCAGTTGTTTAGCTATCACTTATAAATCTAGTATTAATGCATTAATAATGCATTTTAAAGCAGTATGTTTGCTGGTATACTGGCTATTAGCACAAATAAGACAAACCCAGAGAGATACCTGAAAACCACTCCCCTGCCTGGTCATGATGGCGTGATTCAGAGAGGGAGTCCAACCTCTACATTGGCACAATAATTCGGCATTGTTACAGTTTGCAGCTGCTTTGCTTGCACCTCCAACCCCCCCCCCCCCCCCCCCCCCCGCAACCTCGCCCAACAATACTAGGCTTCACTACCATAATAAGCATATTTTCCATAGACTATCATTGATGGCATTTTTATGATATATCAAGGCTTACAGGACTCAACATGCAGAGTGTCCTTTAAAGGGCATTGAGTTTGACAGTGTCAGTCCTTGGGTATGAATATGTAATTATGAAAATTATTTAGTCTTCAAATGACCTATATTATTATACATTAATGATTTTATTTTCCGAAGGAGAATGTCTCTTTATTGACATTTAAAAACAATAGTCAAGTGTGATTTAATACAATTTTGGCCTACATATTGATGTTATACCGTCAAGTTGAATATATCTAACATTAGCATTTCAACCAGATTTGTGTACAGTATAAAGACACAGCAAGACAAAGTAATGTTTATACATATTTAAGGAAGCATGCCTCCCAGACTTGGGATCTCTTTATGAACTAACAGTGCATTTATCTAAAGCCACAATTCAAACATGTCGCCTTCATTGTGGTTCAATACCAGCTCATGTTTAAAGATGTCTGGCATGTTAAAATGACTAAATTATCAAGAGTCACTGCTCATTGTTTGATTTAGCGCTTGATTAAAGGCTGCGTATGGAAATTATAAAATAGATGAAATACAAAATATCTGTACATGATGTATCTCATAATACTCTTATTTGAGTATTTTTTAAAGGTATTTAAGTAAAAGTGATGCAGCTTGAAAATAAGTACATTTTCATAGATTTCGTAAAAAAAAAAAGGTAATTGCTTTGAATATTGGAGTGGTTTACCTATAGCACTACTTCTGATATTCTGTGTGTAAGTGTTATTAGTTTATTAAGCCATTTTTATTGGCTTAATAAGACACAAGCCTGCAGACACAGGCTACTTATTTGTTATAACCAAAATAATAACAGAATGCAGAATAACTCAATCATTTAAAAAACGTGTTTATTTATGTGTTCATTTATTTATTTTAGCAAAAAGGTGTTTATGAGACCATCCAAAACTGACATAAATTTTTCCACAAAAAAAGGATCGCCATTCGAACACATTAACAGATGAATTAAGACATTTATTTGGCTTGTAATTGCCTACAACTGCATCAAATGACAGCACTGTCCAGTTTTACCACTGTTTTGCCATCCATATAATAATAACCTGAATAATAAGAACTATGGAAAAGATTTGAATTAGCAAACTAAATAAATATTTTAATTGCTATTAGTTCGTCGCCTATAGCACCTCAACACTTCAGCGCTCTTTTCACCTATGTTCAAATTCCTAACCCAAAAAATAAATGCTAAAACATATTACTTTGCAAAATCATACGATAGCCCTAAAATATGATGTTTCCATTGTTTTACATATTTAAACATATTCTTTTACCGGCAACGTTCCCAAACAACATTCCCAAAAAATAATCGATCCGTTTCTATGGGTTATATTTTGATGTTCATGTAAATTCTGTAAGAGATATGTGTCTATTACGAAGTAGGACAGAGGGGAACATTTTTAAAGAAAAGTTTATAATCAAAGAGTTTCAGTGTGGCTTATCTTGATGGTAAAATGTAGATAACTGTCACTTATTTGCATCACTCATTGTTCCTTAATATCATTTACAGAGCCATGTCAATGATATTATTGCGAATGAATTTCAACTCATCAACTCAACTCAAACAATAAATACAGATATTTTACCCTGCATTGTCCTCTGAGGGAAATAACAGTGTTTCACATGCAGGGTTCATGCAAATATATTATTATTAAAAGCTGGAATTTATGTTAATAAATATTTGTGGGTAAATATTTGAATCTTTCTTGAATTATTTAGGTGACAGTGGGCACACATAGATGCACACAATTTTCACACATGGATTTATTTTTATTTGCCTTGCCGACTATCAAATTTAAAAAAAAAAATTCACCCGATTCACTCACTCACATTCATACGCACGCACACAGCTTGCAGTGCCATCTGTGTATTTAAGTAGTAGATCGCTGTGTCTGTTGCTGTGTCAATTATGTAGGTCTACCATCTATTTAAGGCTGATTAATTAGAGCAATCCAAATACAGCCAAGAGAGGAGTGGATTGAAGAGACGGAGAGGAGGCTGTCGAGCAACTGAAGAATGAGTCTGATGGAAAGAGAAGAGATGGAAAGGAAGAAGATGCAAAGACGGTAAGAGTGAATTAGAGATGAAGGAAGAATGTAAGTAGGATAGGGACCCTCTTCATTAATAAATTAATAGTTAATATGTGCCATAGAGACCATGAGGCTCAAGTGAGTTTTAAGGCCGAATTACACCACTCTGTCTTTCATTGAAGAATTGGATGCTTTTAACTGACTGAACTGAGTCAATGTTATGTTTCAACAATCAAAACTACAATATATGATTGCTTCATATACGACTCATTTTATTGTTGTATGCCTATTTTGTTTTTACACCTAATATGTAAAATCCCTCAGATCCCATCATCAGAGAGTCGTATATGAAGCAATCATCATATAGTCTTTTTTGATTGTTTGAAAAGGTAACATTGACTGCAGTCCACTCAAACAAAAAACTGCATCTCTTGGGTTTCAAATTATATATCTTTTTCACCTCTCCTAGTAATATCTTGTAATAATCATTTTACCTACAAAGGTACTCTCAGAGGAGGAATCTTAGGAGATCCTTCCTCTGCTGTCAGTAATCTTGATTTATTAAAGAAACTGGGATCAAATATTCTTTGTCTGCTTCAGTTTAAAGAAACTGTTTCTTTGTTTTATTAGGGTTATCTTTTAAACTATACTATGTGGTAAGTTATTTTATGTTGTTATATTGTATTCTTCTAGCTATGTTAAAAATAAATGTTATATGCTATGCTATACAATGCTAGGCTATATATTTGTAATACTGTTGTTCAGTAGCTATTAATACAAACATATACAAATTATGCTTTTAGCTTCTCTCTTTTTAATAGAGAGCTGTACGTCTAATTCTTCCTTTCTTCCGCATTCCATATTTTCTTTTCTTTTCAGTTTTATTATTGTGTGTTGAGTGTGGGTGGAGGTTTATATTTGCGTGTGTTTGCACTGTGTGGGTGCTGGCTGTGTCTACAAGTGTGAGAGAGCAGTCACATACAGAAAATAATAGATGTAGAGAAAAACACTGCTGATGCTCAGCTATGAGTCATGACCGCACACACAGGCACACAAACACACACACATACTACACACATTTGAGGCAACTCAAAACAGATATTCTCAAAGAGCATTTCCCTAAAACAGTTTAAGGATGGCTTGGAGATTTCTAACAAAATACTAAAATTATTGTTTTTAAATCTTACTTACCCTTCAATCTGAGACTAGTATTAAAACCTGTCCGTGACACGATACTGGCTCCTTGGCTTATTATGAATATTAAAAGTACTTTAGTAGGCCTACTATGACTCTGACAAGTAGGAGGAGGCTTCCTAGACACCTGTGACAGTGAGTTAATATATAGGGTGCTTTTGATAAGGCATGACATAGCAGCTGTTAGAAGCTGACAAAAGATAAGGCATAATTGATCCAAGTCTTTCTGGGGTCTGGGAACAGTGCTGTGAGCAGACGAGAGGGGACAGAGGGAGAGAGAGAAGGAGAGGCACTGGGAAGCCAAGACACACACGGGGAAAGTACGGTTATGGAGGCTCGTGTTTCAAGATAAGCAGAATGCCTGCTGTGATGAAAATGTTTGTCCCCATTTTTGTTCTCTTTTGGACTCTAATTTGAAGATGTTTATATATACGTATATAAATATACATATACATGTTTATATATATATTTATAGATACAATATAAAGCATATATGATTATATGCTTTGACTATTCTCAGCCTCAATTTGCAAGGCGCTTTGAATGTAAAATTATGCTACACTACTGAATGTTAATATAGACATAAAACTAGGAAGGTCCATCAATTTCTTTATAGCTGAATGGTACTTTCAAACACATTGCTAGACACGTTCTAGCAAAGGCGCTTGACCTCACAGGGGATGAATGGCTAAAAAAGAAAATCTAGGATAATTAGTTGGGACCTTTTGAAGCTTAAGGCGAAACAAATGTGCTCCATGACAAAAATGGTCCATCCTAAAAAAAGAAAAAACGGCATGTCCTACTTTGCTGCTGTTGAACGCTTCTAATTGGTTGCGTGTATGAGTCATTTGATACCATTGGATAAGCGTGAGTCAGATCCATCAGCCTGACTGCTACGCCTCTACAAGACATGCTACACAGTCCGTTGGTGAAGAGGAGGACTCAGCAACCAGGAGAGGATTGGTTAAAACCATTGCACAGGTGGGCAGGAAAGATCGAGAGGTACCAATTATGTTACATCATCATGAAAAAATGTGATACAGAGGAAAGCGTTGACTATAACTGAATAATGTGTACTTTGTGTGCAGTGTGTGTTTGTGTCCGCACAACACATACAGCCTCTGTTACATTACAGGCCGCATACCTAACCCACCAATGTCATTCATGACGGACAACATTAATGTTATAGTATAATCTGGCTTTTTAAGAATCTGACAATAATTGTCTTGTATAATAATATTGTTGATTCATATTGCACTGCTTTCATACTTTTTTTAAACTAGACCATTGGTTTTTTTAATAATATAGACGACACATGGTATTCTGCATTCAGTGCTTTTCTAACTTATGGCCACTTGAAAAGCGTTAGAAGTGCGTCACATCGACCTATTCATAAGTCAACGGACTCAAGAAGTCCAATCCACCAAATGCTACATAAAACCTGCCTGCTGTTATTTGAAATCTTAGGAATTACTACCATTTCAGGGGGACAAATGACAAATAATTAAGTTCATGAATTATTGTTTGAAGAATCATTTATAACTTTTGGTAAAGTTTGGCAAAAATAAATGTTTCGATGGGAGCAGCACGTTGGGTGACTGATGTTATTCCCTACAGTTCAAATCCGGTTCCAAAGAATTGTACCGTATGCATCTCCTGTGTTATTTGAAAGGACAATTAAAAACTGAACAAAACTACCAAGAAAAATAGATATTTAACAAAAATGTATGCCCACCTACTCTCCCAAAATCAAACAAAGAAAATATTATGGTGCATGAGTCAGGATGGTTTGCCTGAGTTCCGAATAACCAAGTGTATACTGACTATAACAATTTATATTTTCTTTGGTATTGTTGATTTTCTTTTACTTTATCTTATATACATGACTAATTATGTATTCTGGCAAGACATTTTGCAAGCACAGCAAAATATATATTTCTTGCATGGATGCTGTGGTGTGAAACGGCTCCTAGATTGCGATATATTGTATTCCTTAGGTTGAGAATTGTCCCCAATACACATTGGTCCATCAGGAAGTTGAAACTCCACTCAATTTTCAGTGTTTTTTCCATTTAGAAATGCTTGATTTCTCCTCCAGTCTTAGGTTGGTGTCTTTGGTTGGTTTCAAGGTCAGAACAGGGCTGGTGTTTGGTTGCAATTGGCCGACAGATGCTGAACATCAGTGCATTAAACTTCCATCGTTGTCTAAAATAGCATGAATACACGTCAAAAACAAGTCCCATCACCTTTCCCCATAACAACTATCCGTATGATTCATTTGGCCATCATATCTTTGTTGTAGGATAACTAGGATTGTCTAATCCTAGTATATATATTTGACTTACAGTCCATCAACTGTAGCTGCTTTATTATAATTGTACTTTCATGGAGTGCAGGACAATGTTTTTTGAGTCCTCTACAGGGTTGTCGTGGTCTCCTTGGCTTTGTCCATCTTGCTTAAACTTTTGCTCTGAGGGGAATAGTGGCGGCGGGTTTGTGATCTGGGCGGGACCAGGTTTTTGATCTCGTGCCGCTCGGCGAATAGGAGCCTGTTAATGGAGTTCTGAACCCTGAGGGCTTTCTGAATCCGTTTGCCAATGAGGTACAACATCTCACACAAGCACATCAAGATGCAGATGGCGCTGGTGACCACCATGAACAGGGTGAAGATCTTCTTCTCTGTGGGACGGCTGATGAAGCAGTCCACGGTGTTGGGGCAGGGATCCAGGGAGCACTTGGACAACCTGATGGATGAACCAGGATATAGCAGAAATGATTAAAACAACCGCCAAAAACAAATCCACAGAAACAGATAAATAATGAGACACATACAAAGACACAAAAATAACATATAGATAACAATGTCTATCTGATATAATCAGATAGGTATATCTGATTAATGACAGAAAAAAATATCTGATATAATGTCATTAACTATATAATGACAATCTGATATAATTACATGAAAATGCTTACGATTATGCACCTTCATTTCATTGTGTAAATACACTGTATTTAACCCAATGACAAATAAATCTTTGATTCTATTCTATTCTATCTAACAAACAGGTGCTGGATATCAGCATGTTCTATTAGCGCACATATGCAATCTTAAAGGTCCCATGACATGCTATTTTATGTATTCTTTAATATAGGTATTAGTGGGCAACTAACACAGTATTCAAAGACGTTCCCGAAATTCAGCCGTGGTGCAGAGTTACAGCCACTCCGAGCCAGTCGCACATTGAGCTTCCCCCAAATGCGCTGTTTCGGTGGGCGTGTCAAGGAGGAGGGTGGGCGTGTGGCCCTGAGCAGCTTGCAGCCACGGTACCATGCGCTCTGTTTACAGTGGATGTATCGCAATGGCGAGGCGCACACAGCCTTTAGCCGTGTTCTGTAAATATTCTAGAACACACGGGAGTCCTGGAGCTCTATATCTAAATATTATCATATAGCCTACACAGATATCTATATCATATAATATATATTATCACGGCCAAAAGCTGTGTGAGCCGATATTATGAATCTCAAACGGCCGTGTTGGGTTCTCCGACGTTCCTGGTTCTTCAACGTCCACATCAATGTGAATACACACACTGTAACGCAAGTGTTTCTTGTCGGTTCTTTGACGTGTCTTGTATTTCCACAACGAGACTGTCGTGGGGGTTATCTGAGCCATGGTTGAGAAGGAATTGGGGGAAAGGAACTTTGGTTTGACTCGCTGAAGTACATGAACCACAACATGGAGGAGAAAGGGATTGTTGGCGGCGAATGTCTCCCGCTTGAGCCCCGCTGAGGGACCACCGCCGGAGGCGGAGGTGCATAAGCGCTGCCCGGCAAAGATCCCTTTCTCCTCCTTGTCGTGGTTCATGTTCTTGAGGGAGTCAAAGCCAAAGTTCCTTCCCCCCAATTCATTCTCAACCTTGGCTGAGATAACCCCCAATACGAGTCTCGTTGTAGAAATACCAGAGACGAGAGTCCGACGTGTTATGCGCCATCACACCAACAGCAGAACGGTTATCCAAATAACAAGGAAGCGTTACAGTCCTGGAGCTCTATATCTAAATAATATCATATAATACATAGATATCTATATCATATAACATATTGTGTGCGCCTCCAGACGATATTATGAATCACCAACGACTTTGTCGGGTTCTGCGACGTCTCTGGTTCTTCCACTTTCACATCAACCTGAAGTCGACTGAACCGCGCGCTGCCTGCTGCCGGCTGCCCGCTGCCGGGCGATGGTGCCTCGCGGCAACCGGCGGCATGTCGCAGTTCATGTACTTCAGCGAGTCAAACCAAAGTTCCTTTCCCCCAATTCCTTCTCAACCATGGCTCAGATAACCCCCAAGACAGTCTTGTTGTGGAAATACAAGACACGTCAAAGAACCGACAAGAAACACTTGCGTTACAGTGTGTGTATTCACACACACACATGTGGCGCTCGCACGGTCGATTTTCATTGGCGGGCCAACGTCTCTGGGCGGGCCAGGCAGAGTAAGGGGAGGAGCTGAGATTCCTGATGACGTCATGAATACAGACATTCCAAATCAGCCCGCTTGAGCCTCCGTTTTTTCAAAGGCGAGCAGAACAGCTAGTGCTAGTTTTACACCAAACGCAAGTTTTAGCCACTGGGGGACCATAGGCAGGCTAGGGGAACTCATATTTATGTCAGAAAACCTCACAAAGTGAGATTTTCATGTCATGGGACCTTTAAGAAAATCGATATCTAAATCTAGATATATGACAATAAAATGTAATAGTTTGCGTGTGTTTGTGGTGACCTGGGCATGTCATATCCATGGTATATCCGATACAATACGTAGAGAAACGAGGCGTCAAAGCCTGCCTTGAAGACCAGACTCAGCAGGTAGGTCCACCACAGCCCCCCCCTCTTCTTGCCCGGGTTGCTGTACAGGTGGGAGCCCTCGTGCAGTACGGTGTACTTAAGGTCCTTTTCTTCGCGCAGCTTCACGTGGGCCACCACCATGAGGGACGGGCAGGTGACGAAGATCAGTTGCAGGGCCCACAGACGAATGTGGGAGATGGGGAAGATGCTGTCATAGCACACGTTGGTACAGCCCGGCTTGAAGGGGAACAAGGGGGGGGGGTCGTAGTTATCAACGGGCCGTTGGGTTAAAGGTTGATAACACACAGTGAGCACACAGAGACTTTGTTGTTTTCATTTATTTCAGGCTCCACCTTTTCCTTACCTGTTTCGTATTACAGACAAAATCTTTGTTTTCGTCACCCCAAACTCTTTGAGCTGCAACCACAAAGACCATGACCCGAAACACAAAGACCATGGACAGCCACAAGCGGCCGAACACGGTGGAGTACTTGTTGACCCCGCTGATCAGGCTCTCCAGGCCGGACCAGTTCATCGCTGCTGCCTGACGAGCCCTTGCTTATCTCCACCAACACCCTGAAACAAAGAAATAGAAGGAGTTCTAGATGAATAGACGATGATGTTATATAATGAAATCCACTGCACACATCCAGTTGTTCTGTACACTGTACACTAAAGTAATAGTTATAATCAACTTTATAGCCTACTGATGTATAAATTGTCCACTCACAGACATGATTATATATTGAGGCTGGATCTGAGTGAGTAAACCACTCAACCAATACTGGGCTTAATCTTTTTATTGGTATCGAGATGTGTTAAACAACCTTTTTGGTCATGAATGTCTTTTTAAGGTTGAGACCAGACTTCCACAAACAAACCTAGTTCTAACGCCATGATTGTTTTGGTTTTGGAGTACAAATTCAACATTAATTTCAGTTAAGGAATGACGCAAAGGGGCCTATTATCTATTCTGTTTGCAGTGAGGTCAGGCACATTAAATAAGACCTAACACCAAGCTTATCGATACATGAAGAATGTGTTAAAATGGTCTGAGGCAGAGGCGTCGTCAGCCCCTTTTTACTGGGGCACGTGCCCCAGTAAAAGTCTCCAGTGCCCCAGTAAAATTCCATTGATCATTATTAAATTCATCTGCAGAAGCGCCGCTCTCGCTATGGAATCGGCAGGATTCATCAAGTGCATCTCCTGCTGCCTCGGGAGTCTTCAGTCGAGCCTGCCTCTTACCAGCCAATCAAAAAACGAAAGGGGCTACATAAAAGCCAATCAGAAAATAGCCCTATTGTATCTGGGTAAGATTTAACGCAACAACCAATGAAAAAAATCAGTTATTTACGGATTCATCCACGTGACTCTTCTGAAAGTGTGTAAAGTATGACCAAGTGTTTCTTTCTGTTCAATAGTCTAGATAGAACTTTATCAATCCCCTGTAGGAGAAATTTGTTAATAAAACAATAATGGTAAAAAAAATAAGGAATCTCCCACTTCCGGCTTCCATGAAAGAGAACCATACTAATTCACGCAATAGCGTTGATGCAAATCTAGCATTAAAGGTTAATTTAAGGAAGTTCTCTCCAGTCACGCTGAAACTAGTTTGCTAGTAGTAGCGCTTTAATTTGCAGTGTAAGAGAATTCTGAGAAATCTGAATGCTGACAAAATTCTCAGAATTCTGACACTGCAATTTATTTGCACGCTACGACTAGTGAACTACTTTAAAAAAAACTTGACACTGCGACCAGGCGACAAATGACTGGTGAGAACCTTCTTAAATGAACCTTTAATGCTGGATTTAATTATCAGAATTCGGATTTTATCCAAGTATTCTGACTTTATTATCAGAATGCTGAATTTTATCTCACAATTCAGAGTTTATTAGCCTATTCGATTTCTGAATTAAAATTATTGTGATGAATAATCTACATTTGTACAGTCGATGTGCAGCACTTTAATTCCCGTCAACTTTGTTTTCTAACACCAGCATTTCCACAACTATGCTCATGTTCGTGACTGCTATACAAAACCATTTATAGTGCATCTATTTTTCTGCTGGGTAGTGATAGTCGCCCTAGATGCAGCTTTAATTTGGGCTCTGATTCTGAATAAATGCCGCTGCTGAACTGTGTGAATAAATAAAGGGAACTGAAATCTAAAGAAGACACGTGATTTTGATGTACCGTGAATTCCAGCTGAAAGTGGAACAATTGCTGCCATCAGGGGAAATTAATGTAACCTAGGCATATTGTAAGTAGCTTTCAATTCCTTGTTTTTTTGTTAATCATGTTTCGTTGGAAACCACGGGAGCTGGAAACAGCCCAGAGTAAGTCATCTCCTTTTTTAACGTTACATCAAATTCACAACTTGTTTGACACAAACAATGACAACTTGATTGCTGTTAAAGAATGTTGCCCACATAATTAGCACCAGTTTTTCAATACTGAGCATCTGTAGCCTGTAGTTTTATAGCACACACACACACACACACACACACACCATGTGTGCACGCACACACGCGGAAAATGAATAATGAATGAAAAATTGTCTGTCTTCAAAACTTGAGGAAGTTTTAGACAAAAACTTCCTTAACACAAAAAAGGAAATTATGGATATACAGGGTGTATTTAACATACTGGATCCAACAATGATCCCAACATTGACACAGATAATTCAGATCATTGCACTCACAATTCCTGTAAACAGTTGTAGTTGTGAGCGATCTTTCAGTGTGTTGAGAAGGCTCCACACCTGGCTTAGGTCAACCATGGGGCAAGGAAGGCTTCACCAACTTTCTCTTTTGTCCATTGAAAAGGAGCAACTATGCAAAGTGAGTCAAAGCCACGTTATTGACCGCTTTGCCACCATGAAGGCGCGGCGATACAGCTTAATAGTGAAAAAATAATCATTTAAAAAGGCTCTATGCAGTAGTGTATGGCCTTATTTAGTTTAATTTAAGAGCTTTGATGGTTCTATAACATTTTCCAGGTTGATTGGTGGCAATGAGCCACCTCACCTTAAGTCAGAAATTCTATTAGTTTTAAACCTTGTTTCTTGCCTTTTTAGTACATGTCGTTCTGGCAAAATTATGCTGTTTCCACACAGCTTCTAAATAAATATAGATGTGTAGACTTCTCCTGATAAAGAGGTGAAGGTCATAAAGAGACTTTTTGTTTATTTGTCAGTTACCTTATTTGTAAATCTTTGAGATGTGTATGTGTTTAAATAAATATAATTGTACGGTACTCATGAATCCATCTTTGCGTCTTTACCTTTACCAGTGCTTTAATATAGCCTACAGTATAGAGATGCACCGATTGCAAAATTCTTGGCCGATACCGATTTCCGTTTTTTAAGGAGGTCTGACCTGCCAAAACCGGTTTTTCCCATACCGATTTTCTAAGAAATAATTGTAATCATATAATATGTTGATAGGTTTTCAATGTAGTGAGTCCCCGGGACCCACAGGTGGCGAGTTGGGTGGGTCCCTGAGAAATTCAATGGGTCCCGACTCCCCAGTTTAAAAAATGTGTTTCTTTTTATTATTATTCTATTTCTTAAATGAAATTAATAGTGTTAAACTCAATGCATGAAATTGTCATCTGAAAAGCGCAGCCATTTGTATGTGGTGAGCCACTGCTTCAGAAAAGTTCGCTTTTTTTGGGAGGAACATGTAGAAGGTTGAGGCACTTCTTCTGCAGTGGGCTCATCAGGCTCAGTAGAGGGGGAGGCAGAAGTAGGTACAGGCAATGTTGAGGTACTCTCTCTAGGCTGATCAGAGTCAGGGAGGAGTGCAGAGGTAGTGGGGACAGAAAATGCAGCTGCAATAGTTGGCTGACCTGCAATAGGTTTAATCTTTTTCTTTGGTGGTATTTTTGCGTTCTCTCTTCTCTGCCTGTTTCTCGAGAAAAACGGGATCTCGTTGGAAGCGCGATGTATGCGCAGGCGCCGTTTGGGCATAACAATATGGCGGCTGCCGTTCAATGTAGTTTTCATCACCACCACCGGATTATGTTTCATTTATTTCATGACAGCACGTCCCCTAAACGTTACAACATAATCGACACGAATGAGCACAGCATCGAGCAGTGGAAACGTGGGTTTATTTACTATGAAGTTCGTATTTTTAATTGTTGAAATGAAATCAGCGGTGACGAGCTAGTTGTTTTGGTAGCGGCTAAATTAGCATGTCGCGATACTTTGTACAGGGGATCACGTCTGCGCCGAGTAGATGCGCAGAGGGTTGAAACAGCGCTTGTCTGGTCTGCTCACAAGAAGGTTTCTTTGGCCAGTTACTGTGATTAAACACGAGTTGTTTAATGTTCACAATGTATCGTTTTTCATGGGGAAAATTAGATGCGTCCCCGGGACGCATGGATAGTGAGTTTAGTGCGTCCTTTCAGATTTTAATGCGTCAGGGACGCAGGACGCGTACCTAGCAACATGATCCCCCACGGCTTATTTTTGACTTGCAAGCATTACAAACAGCGTGTTTGGGTCGTCCTGGCACACAGTGAAATAAGTCCAAACCAGCGACATGTTTTCTTCCCGCGCTCTGGGCGCCTTGAGCTGCTACGCACCGCGCATGCGGGTGAGTTTGATCGGCCGAAAAACGGAAATTACGACAGTGACCGGCAGGTCACCGATTGTGGCCGATTGGATACAAAACCGGCTTTTTTAATCGGCGGCCGGTTGATCGGTGCATCTCTACTACAGTATGACAGAGACAATGATTTTGAAGCTCGTACATACCCTTCTGTATCCATCTATTTCATATTGTGCACATGTAAAAAAAAAATGTTGGCAGTTGGGGGCCTGTGCCCCAGTAAAACTCTAGGTCTAGCAACGCCCCTGGTCTGAGGATTCACGACTCAGGAGGAGAAGTGGATCCGTGTGAAAGATAACACATATCTTCTCCATAACATGGTTATAATTGCATGACTTGATCAGATTGTGAGCAATAAAGC
This sequence comes from Gadus chalcogrammus, assembly GCF_026213295.1. NCBI lineage: Eukaryota > Metazoa > Chordata > Actinopteri > Gadiformes > Gadidae > Gadus > Gadus chalcogrammus. The sequence continues at coordinate 1,324,006 of NC_079416.1, read as the reverse complement.
CTGGCGCTCATAGTGCTTCACTTTCAATCTGCTTGAGAACTGAGAATGTTACAAAAGTACCGCCTGGAAGACTTGGAAGTGGCTCAAACCATTGGCTACCAAGATATAAGCTGAATTCAGAGAGACAGTGCTACGTTAACTATATTATAGTGAGCTGTATGGGCAGAAGTCTGCTCGATCGACGTGCTGCCACCTGTCGGAGGTCGATGGGATTACTGTCAAGGCAACATAAGGAGGCTACTAGCAGCATCGATGGCAGATGTCTGGCTTGCAAATCATTATTGTTCAAATAAAGGTATATTTGAATCATCACTCAAGGACGAGGCCGGAATAATTCTGTGTTTTCGTTTTTGAAAGATGAATGCTGAATGCCAAAAGATAGGCTAGCCTACTTGTGCTTCAGTGCCAATATTTTTTTATATTATTTCCTTTGTATCAGTTAATGTTAATCAATTTAATCGATTCAACTCAAA